>NW_020825494.1:0-45763 GCF_003286085.1 Drosophila persimilis
AATCACCAACTCAAAGTGGCACCGTGGGAAAATATCTTTGAATACATTTCAATAGATAATTTTAAAAATATGGGCAATAAAATATTACGAACAATAAGAGTAGCGCTACTCAACCCGGTGACCCTAATTAAAATGAAAAAGAAAAAGAAGCAATACTGTCTACATTACATGATGATCCCATACAGGAGGACATACAGGCATAACAAAAACCTTGGCCAAGGTCAAAAGACATTATTTTTGGAAAGGTATGACTAAGAAATAACCAATTACATACGAAAATGTCCAAATGCCAAAAAGCTAAAGTAACCAAGCACACAATAACTCCATTGACTATTACAGAAACACCATACATGGCTTTTGATATGTAATAGTGGACGATCGGTCCACTTCCTAAATCAGAACAAGGAAATGAATATGCAGTCACCTTAATATGTGACCTGACAAAATACCTTGTTGCCATACCTATTAGAAACAAAAGTGCAAATAGTAGCTAAAGCTATTTTTGAAAATTTTATTCTAAAGTACGGTCCAATGAAGACGTTCATTACGGATGGGAACAGAATATAAAATTCAATAATTGAAGACTTTGTAAAAATCAAAAACAAACATCAAAAACATAACTTCTACTGCACATCACCACCAGACTGTAGGAACCGTGGAGCGAAGCCACAGAACATTTAACGAGTTCATACGCTCATACATCTCAGCTGACAAATCAGATTGGGATGTATGGCTGCAATACTTCGTATATTGTTTTAATACATCCCCTCTATGGCACATGATTATTGTCCATATGAGCTAGTTTTCGGTAAGACTTCAAACTTACCAGTTCAATTTAATACTATAGATAGAATAGCACCTCTATATAACATAGATGATTACTCTAAAGAGGTAAATATAGATTAGGAAATAGCATATAAACGAGCAAAGGATTATGCTCGAGGAGCATAAATTAAAAATAAACAGCTCTATGACGTAAAGGTTAAAGATTTAAATTTAGCTGTAGGAGATAAACGTTTTATTGAAAAATGAAACAGGACATTAAGCTAGATTTTAAAATATATAGGACCATAGAGTAGAGAAAAGTATCGGAGAAAGAGATAAACGTCATAATCTCCGATAATAAAAACAAAACTCAGAAAGTACATAAGGATAGGTTAAAGTTGCAATTATTAATATTTTTAGTATGGCCTTACCTAAATATAAACCATAAAAATATACGATTCCGCATTTATATTCAAATAACTTTAAATTTATCATATGAATTAAAATTCAATATTCTAATAATTGACTAAAAAACGAAAAAAAATATATATATAAATGGTCTTTTTAAGAATACATAACCGTATACATATATAGTAAAAGCTACAAATAAAATAACTTCATTATATTACGTTATTTTTCAAAAGGAGGGAGATGTAGTATGCTCATATAAAGTAAAGTAAAGTATTCATTATTTCGAATACCCACTGTACCGACGGTACTTAAAGAATACACACTGTAACACTTTGTTTCAGTGTTTACGTAACAATAAAGTCCCAGACATTCTGGGTGATCGTATTACGATTCACTCAAGAATGCCTCGAGCGACTCAAGTGCAGCGTCAGCATGTTCCCATGACTTGACGGCACTAATATACACACATATATCTTCCCTCGCGCTCTCGCTGCCAACAGCGCTGAGCATATACATATTAACATATAAGAGATAAGAACACATAGTTCTGCCGCTCCGCTGCCGGCGTCACTGGCAGCGCAGCTCCGCGGCTTTTGGCTTACAAAGCCCAAACCACAATTGTAAAATACAGAAGAGAAATCACAATAAAACAGATCGGAGGGTTGAGCCCCAACGATCCAACAAAAAGGATTTGAACATTTCATTTTACAAGTCACTACAGCGACAGTTGCAGCAGCAGCAGCCACCCACACAGCCACTCCACACACAGCCGCAGCAGCAACGCCAGCGCGGTCTGGGTCGGCAGCATCGGCAACAGCTACAGCATCGCGACCAACATCCCCAGCCATTGGCCGAGGGGCGCCAATACCAGAGGGTCCAGCCGATGCAGCCGATCCCAGATCGTGCTCCGACGCCACGCCAACCCCAGATACAACAGCAGCCAGGCGCCCAGTGCGATGGCAGCTGTGCCCATAAACTGAAAAGAGATGCCAAAAGAATTATAGAGCTGGAGGAAAAACTGGCAGCAATACTGACGAAACTGACAAACCTGCTGCAGGCAAGGGACGAGAGCACGGGAGGAGTGCCGCCACTGCAGACAACAACAGCAGCAGCAGCATCCACACAGCCATCACCAAATACGCACCATGACGCCGCAGCCATATCGGACTCCGAATCCGATATGGACTGCGAAGCAATTGACGACGATGATGACGACGAATGGACCGACCACGACCCATTTGACGCGCTGGATGGCCTGGGGCGAAATATGGAGGGCACAAATCGCCAGCGCACGCGAAAGCATGCTATCAGGCGGTGCCTATTGATGTGCCCAATCGTCGTTCCCGAGACAGCCACTGCAACAAAGGAAAAGACGTCAATACGGACAACAAAGAAAGACTGCCAAAACACACGAAATTACACGTACCTGCCAATCACCAGACAGAGCTGATCACCAAGAAGCTGCCTCGCCATCAACAATGACAATTTCCTGCCAAAGGGACGGTAAAGGAGGCCTCTTTTGATGACGCTGCCACCACACCATGGCCGTGACGTCACGCCACTCTCAACCAACAGCTGCCATTCCAAACGACGACGCAGATGCTGGCGCCTGTTGCCGCACCACTGGGTCGCACCCGTCTCTCATGCCAATTATGTGAGGGCGCCAAATCCTGCAAAAGAAGGAGAAACAGGAGGGAGAAGCAGACTGCCAATAAAAACACAAGTACTCGCCTGCAAAAGTCTCTCACGCCAACACCAACCAGACAAGGGTCGCCAGCAACAACATCCAAACGCCGACAGTACCTGCAAATAAAGACAAACGTAAATCGAACGCCAAAAACAAACACCTCATCTGGATGGCCGGACCAGCAGCCATCCAAAACGCCATTACAAACTGACGGCGAACGTGGCCGAGGAGGCCAGGCCAATCCAACTGACAGCGCATCTTGGTGGCCGGACCAGCAGCCACTCGGATGCGGCCAACAATTAAAATCGACAACGCATCCTGGTGGCCGGACCAGCAGCCACTTGGATGCGGCCAATAACATGATTCGTTGGCAACACACTTCGATGCCAATCGCCATCACACTGGACAATGCATCTCGGGTGGCCGGACCAGTGCCACTCGATTGGATGCGCCATTTCCACCTGACAGATGCAACGTGGGCGGCCGGACTAGAGCCGCTCGCCATCTCCAACTTATGCCCACGATGCACGCCAACACCAGCCAGCCAATAAACAACACACAGGGGGACAACAGAGCCGGCCGGTATACAGCGTAATGTTCGCATTGCGTTTGTTATGCCCGCCGGTGCTCCGTTGTTGTTTGTCCTCCTGTTAGAAATAAAATAAATTGTAATTAATATGTTTATATGTGTGTAAATGTATGTCAATTATCGTTTATTTACCTTGTCTGCATCAATGTTTTTGTTGTAGATGTCAATCCTGTTGTTTCTGTAGTTTTTGCATGTCCGTAGATAGTTTGTCCATAGTTTTAGTTACTTGCCTGTGATCTTAGAAATAAGTTTTTGTAAATTAATGTAGTTTTTCTGTAGTTAATTGTATATTATTAGTAGTTTTCTGATTAGTTTTATTACCTTTTTCCTCTTCTTCCCCACCTATCTGCCATTCCCATTTTCCCCTTGACATGTGGTATCACAAAAAATACCACGCAAATACCAGACCATTGACCGATAACACACCAAAAAGCCAATTCAAATTCAAATTGCATTTATCAATTTTTACCCAGCCAATTCCACACCCACCCCCCCACCCACTTCAATCGCAACTAAAGATCAAATGAGGCTGAGCAGGATCAAAATACAAACTGCCAACCTTCGCCACTCTGCCAAACGCCCCAACAAAGCCATTACAAACCGCCCACAAGATGCTATGCGGTCGTCTCTTCGGAGCTACTCGCGCCCGGATCGTAAGATCCGGAAGTATAAAGTATCCGGGCGGTTATACGGGAGCAGGCACTTATCCCCTTCCCATCCCATCCCCTTACAACAGAGCAGCCAATTCACACAGCACAAAGAACATGAGACATGAGCCATTTACCAACAACAACACACACAGCCAATACAAATTCCATTGCCTACTTGTTGGTGCTGCTGAGTGAAAGTGGAACCGGGGGTGAGAGCACCCGGTAAATGACGATCGGCGATCGGACCCTTTCGAGTGGAGAGTATGGGAGTTGGCGGACATGTGAGTGTTCCACCATGAACCTCGTCCAGGCCACTCTCATCTCGTCCGCCCGCTCGAGAGGTCGCGATCGTCGGACGTGCCAAAACCGTTTTCGTGTCGTTTTGCCGTGTCGCCATCTCCGTTTTCTTTCTGTGTTGCCCTGTTCTTCTTGTGCTGTCGGTCGTGTGCCGTGCCGTGCTGTGCCGTGCCCCCCGCTGACATGACAAAAAGTCCCTTCCCCCCACCGCCACTACTACTACCGACAAACTTTCTTCTCCCCAATAAATGTGATTAATTTTAAACGCCAATAAATAACATTAACTTGTAAAAACACAAAAAGTTAAACACAAACCTAATGATAAACACAAACCTAACTAGAGAAAACTGTGTAAAGAGACAGAAAGTGCCAATACATTAAACACAAACACACACATAAGAGACTTTTTAATAAGGAAAGCAACAAACAGACAGCAAATCGCCAACACACAAACAAACAACAACTATGACGAGAGGAATGGCCAGACGAGGGTCGAATAGACGCCACAGCGACGGCGGCAGAGCGGCCCGCAGAGGCGCACTAGCAGCAGCAGCAGCAGCCATGAACACCAACACCAACACCGCCAATAGCAGCAGCAGCAGCAGAGCCCTCGGCGCAGTCGCCAATACCAACACAAACGCCCCAGCCAATGCAGAGCGACGTCGCCACAGTCACCCAGTGAGTGAGTACCCAGCCATTCCCATGGCCGACATATCCACGGCCACAGCCACTCCCCCCTCGAGCCCCATCAAAACAGCAGCGCCAATACCAAAAATACCAACTGCAAGTCCCGCAACCCCGCCAAATTCCAAAAACCCGCCAAACAAAAAGGGAAAGGCCGATAGGACGCCGCTCTCGCTGCCGATTTTGCCGCCTCTCACGCTCTCGAACATTCAAAACCGTTCGAGAGTAACGGGAGAGGGAGAAGTCGGAGGAGAGCTGGCAAGCCGACGCGCAGGAGCAGAGCGCCAAAACGGCCAACGGGCAGCCACACACACACACACGAACGGATCGAACCTGTTGCGTGTCGAACTTGGTTCGAGTTCGAGCAACGGGTCGATCCAAGCCATAGCCCAGCCAGCACCTACACAAAGACAAACAGCAACAACTACACAACCACAACCACAACCAATCCCACCAACACCGAAACGACGCCGCGCCCTCATCGACAGTGGGAGTGACGATGAGGATGAGGCTGAGAGGAAGCAGGCCAGACGACGGGGCCGCCATCACCACCATCACCAGCAGCGACCGCCAATCAAGAGGCCTATTAAAAAGAGGCAAACCATGGAGGAGCTGGAGGCCATTGTCCAGGAGCAGCTGAGGCAGCACGAGCTGCGGCAGCAACAGCAAAAGCAACAGAAACGGACAACAAAAACCGCCAACACCAACACAGTTGCCGCTCCTGCCCCTCTGCCGCAATCTGTACAGCCAACACATGCCCCTGCCTCTGCCTCTGCCACTACTAATACTAATACTAATACTGACAATATCAATGCAAATAATGACGCCAACGCAATTACAAAGACAAACACCAACACCGTCACCGCCAGTCAAAAAAAACGGAGAAGAATCCGCAGGAAGGCCAAATGAGGGACGCCGTAGCTCGCAAGGGACCGGAGGACGCCCCAAAGGATCGAGAGGTGGGGTGGGTGAAGGTCGTAGCCAGGCAAAGGCCAAAGCCAAAGCAGCAGCAACGACCAAGACCGCCACGCAGCGATGCAATAGTCATCGCCGCCACCAGCACTGTCTCATATGCAGACATCCTAAGGAAGGTCAAGACAGAGCCAAGTCTTAAAAAGCTAGGGCAATCGGTGCAAGGGGTGCGACGCACAGCAAAAGGAGAGCTGTTGCTGATGCTGGAAAAATCGGCGGACCCGAGAACCCAAGAGATGCAGGCAGCAGTCAAGGAAGCGCTAGGAAGCACGGTTGAAGTAAGGAGTCTTACCGAAACTGTCATCTTGGAGGTAAGGGACATAGACGAAGTGTCCACCCAAGAGGAAGTCCTAGCGGAACTCAAAGCGCAGGCAGGGGTGGAAATATGCGAGGCCGCAGCCATCTCCATCAGACCAGCCTATAGGAGCACGCAGACCCTGACCCTGAAAGTTCCACCGGCTATAGCAAAGCCCCTCCTGGAGAAAGGAAGAATTCGCCTGGGGTGGGGGTATACGACCCAAGTCAACTCCCCGAAGATGCTAAAAGTGCATGGAGTTTGGCCACATCGCGCCTAATTGTAAGAGCAGCCAAGACTTCACGAAGTGCTGCTACAATTGCGCAGGAGCCGACCACCAGGCCAAAGATTGCAAAGACGAACCAAGTTGCATTCTTTGCAAGCGCCACCGGGTGAAGGACCCGAAGCACCAAACGACGAGTTCGAGGTGCCCGCAGTACCAAAAGGCGATGCAGCAAATGAAGGATAGATGAAAATCATCCAACTAAACCTCAACCACTGCGAGATGGCACAGCAGCTGCTGGACCAGACCATAAGGGAGCACCGTATTGATGTAGCAGTCATAAGCGAGCAATACCGGAATCGCAACTCGGGAGAGTGGATTGCTGACTCGAGCAAGAAGGCAGCGATATGGAGCTGTGCGAGTCCCACACAGCAACTACTGCAAACATACGTCGGAGACGGATTCGCCAGAGCCCGGATAAATGGAGTGCACATATATAGCTGCTACCTGCCCCCGAGCCTCAGCCTACAGCAGGCGACGCAGGCACTGGAAAGGATTGCTGAAGATGCGCGGGAGAAACACCCTACGCTCATAGCCGGCGATTTCAACGCTTGGGCGACGGAGTGGGGATGCCCGAGAACGAACCCAAGGGGACAGGCACTCTTAGAATGCTTTGCGACGTTGGATGCCGTACTGCTGAACACAGGCACACAGCAGACGTTCGGCAGAGCTGGAACTGGGTCTATAATAGACCTTACGTTCGTGAGCAGCAGCCTCAGCCGCAGGACAACGTGGGAAGTTAGTGGCTTATACACCGGGAGTGACCACCAAGCCCTCATATGTGAAATCCAGGAAGCGGGCGCACCTAACCCGTTCATTGGCAAGCGGATCGGTTATAAGACCGAAACGCTATAGCCGGATATGGTCCGGGCCATGTTTGAGGACTACGAGACCAACGGTACGGCTGAAGAGAGAGCAAGCCAACTGGCTATACATACGCTGGAAGCATGTGATGCCTCCATGCTAAGGAAAAGAAGAAGCCTGAACAACCGCAGGCCAGCTTATTGGTGGAACGCTGCAATAGGTAGCGCCAGGCAGGAGTGCCAGCGGAAAAGACGACTGTACCAGCGTTCGAGAGGTTCCCCGGAATTCGAGAGGCTCCAAGGAGAATATAAGGAAAGCAGACGCTGCTTGAAGAGGCAGATCAAAGATGCCAAGCGCAAATGCTTCGAAAAGCTCTGCGATGACGCAGATGCGAACCCTTGGGGCTACGCATACAGGCTGGTAATGAAGAGACTGCGAGTGTTCAGTCCCCCGCCGCCAATGTGTGCAGATCTGCTGGTTAACATAGTAGAAACCCTATTCCCAGAGAAAGTGGCAGCCCAGAGGGTGATGGATAGAATACCGCCACCTGAAATAGAAGCCACCACGGGAGCAGAATTCCTCGAAGCTCTACAACGGATAAAGAACGGCAAAGCACCAGGACCTGATGGGGTCCCAAATGCCGTTCTCCGCACGGCTATTGAGACCAATCCACAAATGTACGTGGATTTATTCAATGCGTGCATGTCCGAAGGGACCTTCCCCAGACCATGGAAGCGACAGCGGCTAGTCCTCTTACCCAAGGGGAACAAGCCGACCGAGGAGCCATCATCCTATAGACCACTCTGCATGCTCGACACAGTGGGTAAGATCCTCGAGCGCATAATCCACACCAGGCTGGAGAAGGCAGTAACGCGTCAGCTCTCACCGAGACAGCACGGGTTTCGCAAAGGCAGGTCCACGGTGGACGCAATCGGCGAGGTATGTGAGATAGCAAAGCGAGCTATCGATGGCACCCGGTGGATGTACGGGACCAAAGAGTATTGCATAGTGGCAACACTCGATGTCCAAAATTCATTCAACTCTGCCAATTGGGATCACATACTAGAAGAACTGAGAAACCTTCAAGTACCGCCGTATCTGCAGAATATCATCGCGGACTACCTAAGAGACCGATTGCTCATATATGAGACGGATAAGGGGACACGTGAGCACCAAATCACTGGAGGAGTTCCCCAAGGATCGGTCCTCGGCCCGCTGCTGTGGAACATCATGTATGATGGAATCCTCAAGATGGATATGCCAATGGGCGCAACGGTGATAGGCTTTGCCGACGACATAGCAATAGTCGTAGTGGCAAAACAGAAAGAAGCGGCGGAAGAAATCTGCAACGACGCGGTAGAGAGAGCCAGAACATGGCTATCAGGGAGGGATCTCGCATTAGCCACCCACAAAACGGAGGCGGTGCTAATAAGCAGCAGGAAAGTAGTGGAGACGGCCACGATCCGAGTAGGAGACTGCACTATTAGCTCCAGTCCAAGCCTGAAGTACCTGGGGGTCATGATTGACCACAGACTCAGCTTCAAGCATCACATGGCGTATGCAAGCAGCAAAGCAGGAAAGACGGCAGTGGCCCTATCCCGCATCATGGCCAACACCGGAGGCCCGAAACAGCCAAGGCGAAAGCTACTAGCGAGCGTAGTTGGCTCAACGCTAATGTACGCTGCACCAATATGGGTTGATGCAATGAAGCATAAAACATATGCCCGAGAATGCAACGCAGTCCAGAGGCTGTGTGCCCTGAGGGTGTGTTGCGCATTCAGAACGGTATCCCAAGACGCCGCACTTGTGGTAGCAGGAATGATTCCCATCCATCTGCTGGCAAGAGAAGCCGCAGGAATCAGGGCACAGCGAACCCTGGGGACTACGGACCAGGACACCAGAGGTGCCTTAAGGCAGCGCACAATCCTGCAATGGCAAGATTCGTGGGATAACAGCAGCAAAGGGCGATGGACCCATAGGCTAATCCCAGACCTGAAGAGTTGGCTGAACCGTAGCCATGGACAAGTGGAGTATCACCTGACACAACTGCTGACAGGACACGGTTGCTTTAAAGCCTACCTGCATAGGTTTAAGCACGAGGACGACCCCTTCTGCGTGGTCTGCGCAGGGGTCATCGAAGACGTAGAGCACAGCTTCTTCGAATGTCCAAGATTTCGGCAAGAACGAGAGGATCTAAGCAACAAGCTTGGAAGAATGCCAGCGGTGACAAACCTGGCAGAATGCCTGCTGGAGTCGGAAGGAAACTGGGCCGCGATTAGATTCATGGCCGTAACTATGGCTACCAAACTGCGTCGCGAAGAAAGAGCACGCAATGCTAGGAGATAAAGGATAAAGGAGATTGTTAAGAGAAGAGCCCTACGGGCATCTCCCCCCGGCGAAGTAATATCTCGCGACAGTACCGCCCGGATCCGGGATAGGTGTGGTTGGTTTTAGAGCGGTTAGAGTCCCTCACTTCGGCTTCGGCTGAGTCGGCATGAAGCTTTCCTGTAGTCACACAACAACAAAAAAAAAAAAAAAAAAAAAAAAACACCGTCACCGCCACTAACACCAGCACCATCGCCATAACCAACACCAACACAACTACTGCCACTCCCAATACACACACCCTTGCCATTGCCAATGACATCCGGCACGGCGAGTTCGGGCATCAGCCTGTGGAGGACAGAGGATTGAGGATCCTCATCCGAGGTCTTCCCCATTACACGCCCTCTGACTGGTTCCGGGACTGCATGCAGGCCGAGGGGTACACGGTCCGGTATAATCGGGCGATCACTGAGCGATTCGATCGCAGCCGTCAATACAACCTCTTCGAGGCTGAGATTGCCCCCAAACCGGACCGTGGCCAATACGAGGTGTTGAAGCTGCGACGCCTGGGTGGGAGGCCCGTCACGGTTGAGAGACTTGGAGTCTCCCGTGACCCTGCCCAGTGCCATCGATGTCAGGTGTTTGGCCACACCCGCGCATATTGTAGACGCGCTGCTGTCTGCATGAAATGCGCGGGCGGGCACCTGACGACGGAGTGCAGCAAGCCAAGGGCCGTCAATCCTAAATGCGCCAACTGCCAGGGCCAGCACATCAGCGCCTACAAGGGCTGCAGCGCCTACAAGGCAGCCAGGCAGCGGCTCCTGGCCCACAGGGTCGCCAGGGAGGAGGAGCATCGACGGCAGCAGCAGCAGCCTCAGCCACTACGGCAGCAGCCACAGCCAATGCAACAGCCAATTCAGCAGCAACAGCCAGCACATCGTCTCCAGCAGCCACCACAACGTCACCAGCAGCCACTACAGCGACAGTTGCAGCAGCAACAGCCACCCACACAGCCACTCCGCACACAGCCGCAGCAGCAACGCCAGCGCGGTCTGGGTCGGCAGCATCGGCAACAGCTACAGCATCGCGACCAACATCCCCAGCCATTGGCCGAGGGGCGCCAATACCAGAGGGTCCAGCCGATGCAGCCGATCCCAGATCGTGCTCCGACGCCACGCCAACCCCAGATACAGCAGCAGCCAGGCGCCCAGTGCGATGGCAGCTGTGCCCATAAACTGAAAAGAGATGCCAAAAGAATTATAGAGCTGGAGGAAAAACTGGCAGCAATACTGACGAAACTGACAAACCTGCTGCAGGCAAGGGACGAGAGCACGGGAGGAGTGCCGCCACTACAGACAACAACAGCAGCAGCAGCATCCACACAGCCATCACCAAATACGCACCATGACGCCGCAGCCATATCGGACTCCGAATCCGATATGGACTGCGAAGCAATTGACGACGATGATGACGACGAATGGACCGACCACGACCCATTTGACGCGCTGGATGGCCTGGGCGAAATATGGAGGGCACAAATCGCCAGCCCACGCGAAAGCATGCGATCAGGCGGTGCCCATTGATGTGCCAAATCGCCGACCCAGAGACAGCCACTGCAACGAAGAAAAGGACGTCAATACAGACAACAACGAAAAACGGCCAAAACACATGAAATCTACACTTACCTGCCAATCACCAGACAGAGCTGACCATCAAGAAGCTGCCTCGCCATCAACACTGACAAATTCCTGCCAAATGGGCGGAATATGAGGCACCTGTTGATGACGCTGCCACCACACCATCACAATGACGTCACGCAAATACCTGCTCACAGCTGCCATTCCAAACGACGATGCAGATGCTGACGCCTGTTGCCGCTCCACTGGGTCGCACCCGTCTCTCATGCCAATTATGTGAGGGCGGGATGGCCTGGTGTTGAGCCGCCAGACGCCAGCAAATCCTGCAAAAGAAGGATAACCATGAAGGAGGCTGCCAATAAACATACAAACACTCACCTGCAAACGTCTTCACGCCAACACCAACCAGACAAGGGTCGCCAGCAACAACATCCAAACGCCGAAAGTACCTGCAAATAAACACAAATCAAAACCAAAGCCAAAGCAAACACCACATCTGGATGGCCGGACCAGCAGCCATCCAAAACGCCATTAAAAACCGACGATGAACGTGGCCGAGGAGGCCAGGCCAATCCACCTGACAGCGCATCCTGGTGGCCGGACCAGCAGCCACTTGGATGCGGCCAATCAACATTACAATCGACAACGCATCCTGGTGGCCGGACCAGCAGCCACTCGGATGCGGCCAATAACACGACTCGTTGGCATCACACTTCGATGCCAACGCCAACACACTGGACAATGCATCTCGGGTGGCCGGACCAGTGCCACTCGAGTGCAGCAGCCAACACCAACCAGCGACAGATGCAGCGTGGGCGGCCGGACTAGAGCCGCTCGCCATCTCCAACTTATGCCCACGATGCACGCCTACACCATCAATCCAGCCAGCCAATAAACAACACACAGGGGGACAACAGAGCCGGCCGGTATACAGCGTAATGTTCGCATTGCGTTTGTTATGCCCGCCGGTGCTCCGTTGTTGTTTGTCCTCCTGTTAGAAATAAAATAAATATGATTAACATGTTTATATGTTGTTAATGTATGTCAATTATTGTTTATTTTACCTTGTCTGCATCAATGTATTTATTGTAGATGTCATTCCTGTTGTTTCTGTAGTTTTTGCATGTCCGTAGATAGTTTGTCCATAGTTTTAGCTAGATTACTTGCCTGTGATATTAGAAATAAGTTTTTGTAAATTAATGTAGTTTTTTCTGTAGTTAATTGTATATTTTTTGGAAGTTTTCTGATTAGTTTATTACCTTTTTCCTCTTCTTCCCCACCTATCTGCCATTACTATATTTCCCCTGACATGTGGTATCACAAAAAATACCACGCAAATACCAGACCATTGACCGATAACACACCAAAAAGCCAATTCAAATTCAAATTGCATTTATCAATGCTAGTGTGTTATCGGTCGCCAACTTCGGCAATTTATGCCCAGCCAATTCCACACCCACCCCCCCACCCACTTCAATCGCAACTAAAGATCAAATGAGGCTGAGCAGGATCAAAATACACACTGCCAACCTTCGCCACTCTGCCAAACGCCCCAACAAAGCCATTACAACCGCCCACAAGATGCTATGCGGTCGTCTCTTCGGAGCTACTCGCGCCCGGATCGTAAGAGCAGGCACTTATCCCCTTCCCATCCCATCCCCTTACAACAGAGCAGCCAATTCACACAGCACAAAGAACATGAGACATGAGCCATTTACCAACAACAACACACACAGCCACTAAAGCAAACAGCCAATACAAATTCCATTGCCTACTTGTCGGTGCTGCTGCCCTCGGACCATTTTCATCTCACTCAATATTGGGGTGAGTGAAAGTGGAACCGGGGGTGAGAGCACCGGTAAATGACGATCGGCGATCGGACCCTTTCGAGTGGAGAGTATGGGAGTTGGCGGACATATGAGTGTTCCACCATGAACCTCGTCCAGGCCACTCTCATCTCGTCCGCCCGATCGAGAGGTCGCGATCGTCGGACGTGCCATCACCGTTTTTCGTGTCGTTTTGCCGTGTCGCCATTTCCGTTGTCTTGCTGTTGTGCCCTGTTTTCTTTTTGTGCTGTCTGTCGTGTGCCGTGCCGTGCTGTGCCGTGCCCCCGCTGACATGACAAAAAGTCCCTTCCCCCCCACCGCCACTACTACTACCGACAAGCTTTCTGCTCCCCAATAAATGTCATTAATTTTAAACGCCAACAAATAACATAAATGTTTAAAACACAAACACAAACCTAATGATAAACACAAACCTAACTAGAGAAAACTGTGTAAAGAGACAGAAAGTGCCAATAAATACATTAAACACAAACACACACATAAGATACTTTTCAATAAAATAAAGGGAACAAACAGACAGCAAATCGCCAACACACAAACCAACAACACTATGACGAGAGGAATGGCCAGACGAGGGTCAAACAGACGCCACAGCGACGGCGGCAGAGCGGCCCGCAGAGGCGCACTAGCAGCAGCAGCTGCAGCCATGAACACCAACACCAACACCGCCAATAGCAGCAGCAGCAGCAGAGCCCTCGGCGCAGGCGCCAATACCAACACAAACGCCCCAGCCAATGCAGAGCGACGTCGCCACAGTCACCCAGTGAGTGAGTACCCAGCCATTCCCATGGCCGACATATCCACGGCCACAGCCACTCCCCCCTCGAGCCCCATCAAAACAGCAGCGCCAAAAATACCAACTGCAAGTCCCGCAACCCCGCCAAACAAAAAGGGAAAGGCCGATAGGACGCCGCTCTCGCTGCCGCTTTTCCCGCCTCTCATGCTCTCGAACATTCAAAACCGTTCGGGAGTAACGGGAGAGGGAGAAGACGGAGGAGAGCTGGCAAGCCGACGCGCAGGAGCAGAGCGCCAAAACGGCCAACGGGCAGCCACACACACACACACGAACGGATCGAACCTGTTGCGTGTCGAACTTGGTTCGAGTTCGAGCAACGGGTCGATCCAAGCCATAGCCCAGCCAGCACCTACACAAAGACAAACAGCAACAACTACACAACCACAACCACAACCAATCCCACCAACACCGAAACGACGCCGCGCCCTCATCGACAGTGGGAGTGACGATGAGGATGAGAGGAAGCAGGCCAGACGACGGGGCCGCCATCACCACCATCACCAGCAGCGACCGCCAATCAAGAGGCCTATTAAAAAGAGGCAAACCATGGAGGAGCTGGAGGCCATTGTCCAGGAGCAGCTGAGGCAGCACGAGCTACGGCAGCAACAGCAAAAGCAGCAGAAACGGACAACAAAAACCGCCAACACCAACACAGTTGCCGCTCCTGCCTCTCTGCCGCAATCTGCACAGCCAACACATGTCCCTGCCTCTGCCTCTGCCACTACTAATACTAATACTGACAATATCAATGCAAATAATGACGCCAACGCAATTACAAAGACAAACACCAACACCGTCACCGCCACTAACACCAGCACCATCGCCATAACCAACACCAACACAACTACTGCCACTCCCAATACACACACCCTTGCCATTGCCAATGACATCCGGCACGGCGAGTTCGGGCATCAGCCTGTGGAAGACAGAGGATTGAGGATCCTCATCCGAGGTCTTCCCCATTCCACGCCCTCTGACTGGTTCCGGGACTGCATGCAGGCCGAGGGGTGCACGGTCCGGTATAATCGGGCGATCACCGATCGATTCGATCGCAGCCGCCGATTCAACCTCTTCGAGGCTGAGATCGCCCCTAAACCGGACCGTGGCCAATACGAGGTATTGAAGCTGCAACGCCTGGGTGGGAGGCCCGTCACGGTTGAGACACTTGGAGTCTCCCGTGACCCTGCCCAGTGCCATCGATGTCAGGTGTTTGGCCACACCCGCGCATACTGTAGACGAGCTGCTGTCTGCATGAAATGCGCGGGCGGGCACCTGACGACGGAGTGCAGCAAGCCAAGGGCCGTCAATCCTAAATGCGCCAACTGCCAGGGCGCCCACAGTAGCGCCTACAAGGGCTGCAGCGCCTACAAGGCAGCCAGGCAGAGGCTCCTGGCCCACAGGATCGCCAGGGAGGAGGAACATCGACGGCAGCAGCAGCAGCCTCAGCCACTACGGCAGCAGCAGCAGCCTCAGCCACTACGGCAGCAGCCTCAGCCACTACGGCAGCAGCCACAGCCAATACAACAGCCAATTCAGCAGCAACAGCCAGCACATCGTCTCCAGCAGCCACCACAACGTCACCAGCAGCCACTACAGCGACAGTTGCAGCAACAGCAGCCACCCACACAGCCACTCCACACACAGCCGCAGCAGCAACGCCAGCGCGGTCTGGGTCGGCAGCATCGGCAACAGCTACAGCATCGCGACCAACATCCCCAGCCACTGGCCGAGGGGCGCCAATACCAGAGGGTCCAGCCGATGCAGCCGATCGCAAATCGTGCTCCGACGCCAAGCCAACCCCAGATACAGCAGCAGCCAGGCGCCCAGTGCGATGGCAGCTGTACCCATAAACTGAAAAGAGATGCCAAAAGAATTAGAGAGCTGGAAGAAAAACTGGCAGCAATACTGACGAAATTGACAAACCTGCTGCAGGCAAGGGATGAGTGCCGCCACTACAGACAACAACAGCAGCAGCAGCATCCACACAGCCATCACCAAGACCAGCACCAAATACGCACAATGACGCCGCAGCCATATCGGACTCCGAATCCGATATGGACTGCGAAGCAATTGACGACGATGATGACGACGAATGGACCGACCACGATCCATTCGACGCGCTGGATGGCCTGGGCGAAATATGGAGGGCACAAATCGCCAGCGCACGCGAAAGCATGCGATCAGGCGGTGCCCATTGATGTGCCAAATCGCCGACCCAGAGACAGCCACTGCAACGAAGAAAAGGACGTCAATACAGACAACAACGAAAAACGGCCAAAACACATGAAATCTACACTTACCTGCCAATCACCAGACAGAGCTGATCACCAAGAAGCTGCCTCGCCATCAACAATGACAATTTCCTGCCAAAGGGACGGAAAAGGAGGCCTCTTTTGATGACGCTGCCAGCACACCATGGCCGTGACGTCACGCCACTCTCAATCAACAGCTGCCATTCCAAACGACGACGCAGATGCTGGCGCCTGTTGCCGCTCCACTGGGTCGCACCCGTCTCTCATGCCAATTATGTGAGGGCGGGATGGCCTGGTGTTGAGCCGCCGGACGCCAGCAAATCCTGCAATAGAAGGAGAAACAGGAGGGAGAAGCAGACTGCCAAACACACACAAAATACTCACCTGCTGTTTTACGCCATCACAAACCAGACAAGGGTCGCCAGCAACAGCATCCAAACGCCGACAGTACCTGCAAATAAACACATATTAAAAATCAAACGCCAAAGCAAACACCTCATCTGGATGGCCCGACCAGCAGCCATTCAAAACGCCATTACGAATTGACGACGAATGTGGCCGAGGAGGCCAGGCCAATCCAACTGACAGCGCATCCTGGTGGCCGGACCAGCAGCCACTTGGATGCGGCCAACAATTAAAGCCGACAACGCATCCTGGTGGCCGGACCAACAGCCACTCGGATGCGGACAATAACACGACTCGTTGGCATCACATTCGATGTCAATGCCAACACACTGGACAATGCATCTCGGGTGGCCGGACTAGTGCCACTCGGTCTGCTGCACCAAACCAACAGACAGATGCAACGTGGGCGGCCGGACTAGAGCCGCTCGCCATCTCCAACTTATGCCCACGATGCACGCCTACACCATCCATCCAGCCAGCCAATAAACAACACACAGGGGGACAACAGAGCCGGCCGGTATACAGCGTAATGTTCGCATTGCGTTTGTTATGCCCGCCGGTGCTCCGTTGTTGTTTGTCCTCCTGTTAGAAATAAAATAAATATGATTAATATGTTTATATGTTGTAAATGTATGTCAATTATCGTTTATTTACCTTGTCTGCATCAATGTATTTGTTGTAGATGTCAATCCTGTTGTTTCTGTAGTTTTTGCATGTCCGTAGATAGTTTGTCCATAGTTTTAGCTAGATTACTTGCCTGTGATATTAGAAATAAGTTTTTGTAAATTAATGTAGTTTTTTCTGTAGTTAATTGTATATTTTTAGTAGTTTTCTGATTAGTTTATTACCTTTTTCCTCTTCTTCCCCACCTATCTGCCATTCCCATATTTCCCTTGACATGTGGTATCACCAAAAATACCACGCAAATACCAGACCATTGACCGATAACACACCAAAAAGCCAATTCAAATTTAAATTGCATTTATCAATGCTAGTGTGTTATCGGTCGCCAACTTCGGCAATTTATGCCCAGCCAATTCCACACCCCCCCCCCCCCCGCCACACTTCAATCGCAACTAAAGAACAAATGAGGCTGAGCAGGAACAAAATTTACACTGCCAACCATCGCCACTCTGCCAAACGCCCCAACAAAGCCATTACAACCGCCCACAAGATGCTATGCGGTCGTCTCCTCGGAGCTACTCGCGCCCGGATCGTAAGATCCGGAAGTTTAAAGTATCCGGGCGGTTATACGGGAGCAGGCATTTATCCCCTTCCCATCCCATCCCATCCTTGACAACAGAGCAGCCAACTCAAAAAGCACAGAGAAACATTAGACATGAGCCATTTGCCAACAACAACACACACAGCCACTAAAGCAAACAGCCAATACAAATTTTCATTGCCTACTTGTCGGTGCTGCTGCCCTCGGACCATTTTCATCTCACTCAATTTTGGGGTGAGTGAAAGTGGAACCGGGGGTGAGAGCACCGGTAAGTGACGATCGGCGATCGGGTCTCTCGAGTGGAGAGTATGGGAGTTGGCGGATATATGAGTGTTCCACCATGAACCTCGTCCAGGCCACTCTCATCTCGTCCGCCCGCTCGAGAGGTCGCGATCGTCGGACGTGCCATCAACGTTTCGTGTCGTTTTGCCGTGTCGCCATCTCCGTTTTCCTTCTGTGTTGCCCTGTTTTCTTTTTGTGCTGTCTGTCGTGTGCCGTGCCGTGCTGTGCCGTGCCCCCGCTGACATGACAAAAAGTCCCTTCCCCCCACCACCACTACTACTACCGACAAGCTTTCTTCTCCCCAATAAATGTGATTAATTTAAACGCCAATAAATAACATGAACTTGTCAAAACACAAAAGTTTAAACACAAACCTAATGATAAACACAAACCTAACTAGAATTAAAACCAAAGCCAAAGCAAACACCTCATCTGGATGGCCGGACCAGCAGCCATTCAAAACGCCATTACGAATTGACGACGAATGTGGCCGAGGAGGCCAGGCCAATCCAACTGACAGCGCATCCTGGTGGCCGGACCAGCAGCCACTTGGATGCGGCCAACAATTAAAACCGACAACGCATCCTGGTGGCCGGACCAGCAGCCACTCGGATGAGGCCAATAACATGACTCGTTGGCATCACACTTCGATGCCAGCGCCAACACACTGGACAATGCATCTCGGGTGGCCGGACCAGTGCCACTCGATTGGATGCGCCATCTCCACCTGACAGATGCAACGTGGGCGGCCGGACTAGAGCCGCTCGCCATCTCCAACTTTGCCCACGATGCACGCCAACACCATGAATCCAGCCAGCCAATAAACAGCACACAGGGGGACAACAGAGCCGGCCGGTATACAGCGTAATGTTCGCATTGCGTTTTTTATGCCCGCCGGTGCTCCGTTGTCGTTTGTCCTCCTGTTAGAAATAAAATAAATATGATTAATATGTTTATATGTTGTAAATGTATGTCAATTATTGTTTATTTTACCTTGTCTGCATCAATGTATTTGTTGTAGATGTCAATCCTGTTGTTTCTGTAGTTTTTGCATGTCCGTAGATAGTTTGTCCATAGTTTTAGTTACTTTACTTGCCTGTGATATTAGAAATAAGTTTTTGTAAATTAATGTAGTTTTTTCTGTAGTTAATTGTATATTTTTAGTAGTTTTCTGATTAGTTTATTACCTTTTTCCTCTTCTTCCCCACCTATCTGCCATTACTATATTTCCCCTGACATGTGGTATCACAAAAAATACCACGCAAATACCAGACCATTGACCGATAACACACCAAAAAGCCAATTCAAATTTAAATTGCATTTCTCAATGCTAGTGTGTTATCGGTCGCCAACTTCGGCAATTTATGCCCAGCCAATTCCACACCCACCCCCCCACCCACTTCAATCGCAACTAAAGATCAAATGAGGCTGAGCAGGATCAAAATACACACTGCCAACCTTCGCCACTCTGCCAAACGCCCCAACAAAGCCATTACAACCGCCCACAAGATGCTATGCGGTCGTCTCTTCGGAGCTACTCGCGCCCGGATCGTAAGAGCAGGCACTTATCCCCTTCCCATCCCATCCCCTTACAACAGAGCAGCCAATTCACACAGCACAAAGAACATGAGACATGAGCCATTTACCAACAACAACACACACAGCCACTAAAGCAAACAGCCAATACAAATTCCATTGCCTACTTGTCGGTGCTGCTGCCCTCGGACCATTTTCATCTCACTCAATATTGGGGTGAGTGAAAGTGGAACCGGGGGTGAGAGCACCGGTAAATGACGATCGGCGATCGGACCCTTTCGAGTGGAGAGTATGGGAGTTGGCGGACATATGAGTGTTCCACCATGAACCTCGTCCAGGCCACTCTCATCTCGTCCGCCCGATCGAGAGGTCGCGATCGTCGGACGTGCCATCACCGTTTTTCGTGTCGTTTTGCCGTGTCGCCATTTCCGTTGTCTTGCTGTTGTGCCCTGTTTTCTTTTTGTGCTGTCTGTCGTGTGCCGTGCCGTGCTGTGCCGTGCCCCCGCTGACATGACAAAAAGTCCCTTCCCCCCCACCGCCACTACTACTACCGACAAGCTTTCTGCTCCCCAATAAATGTCATTAATTTTAAACGCCAACAAATAACATAAATGTTTAAAACACAAACACAAACCTAATGATAAACACAAACCTAACTAGAGAAAACTGTGTAAAGAGACAGAAAGTGCCAATAAATACATTAAACACAAACACACACACACAAGAGACTTTTTAATAGGAGAAAAGAGCAACAAACAGACAGCAAATCGCCAACACACAAACCAACAACACTATGACGAGAGGAATGGCCAGACGAGGGTCAAACAGACGCCACAGCGACGGCGCCAGAGCGGCCCGCAGAGGCGCACTAGCAGCAGCAGCAGCAGCCAACAACACCAACACCAACACCGCCAATAGCAGCAGCAGCAGCAGAGCCCTCGGCGCAGGCGCCAATACCAACACAAACGCCCCAGCCAATGCAGAGCGACGTCGCCACAGTCACCCAGTGAGTGAGTACCCAGCCATTCCCATGGCCGACATATCCACGGCCACAGCCACTCCCCCCTCGAGCCCCATCAAAACAGCAGCGCCAAAAATACCAACTGCAAGTCCCGCAACCCCGCCAAATTCCAAAAACCCGCCAAGCAAAAAGGGAAAGGCCGATAGGACGCCGCTCTCGCTGCCGCTTTTCCCGCCTCTCACGCTCTCGAACATTCAAAACCGTTCGAGAGTAACGGGAGAGGGAGAAGACGGAGGAGAGCTGGCAAGCCGACGCGCAGGAGCCGAGCGCCAAAAAGGCCAACGGGCAGCCACACACACACACATGACCGGATCGAACCCGTTGCGAATCGAACTTGGTTCGAGTTCGAGCAACGGGTCGATTCAAGCCATAGCCCAGCCAGCACCTACACAAAGACAAACAGCAACAACTACACAGCCGCAATCACAGCCAATCCCACCAACACCGAAACGACGCCGCGCCCTCATCGACAGTGAGAGCGACGATGCGGAGGGTGAGAGGAAGCAGGCCAGACGACGGGGCCGCCATCACCAGCAGCGGCAGCAAACACAACACACAAAGACAAACACCAACACCGTCACCGCCACTAACCATCGCCATAACCAACACCAACACAACTACTGCCACTCCCAATACACACACCCTTGCCATCTTCCCCATTCCACGCCCTCTGACTGGTTCCGGGACTGCATGCAAGACGAGGGGTACACGGTCCGGTATAATCGGGCGATCACCGATCGGTTCGATCGCAGCCGTCAATTCAACCTCTTCGAGGCTGAGATCGCCCCCAAACCGGACCGTGGCCAATACGATGTGTTGAAGCTGAGACGCCTGGGTGGGAGGCCCGTCACGGTTGAGAGACTTGGAGTCTCCCGTGACCCTGCCCAGTGCCATCGATGTCAGGTGTTTGGCCACACCCGCGCATATTGTAGACGAGCTGCTGTCTGCATGAAATGCGCGGGCGGGCACCTGACGACGGAGTGCAGCAAGCCAAGGGCCGTCAACCCTAAATGCGCCAACTGCCAGGGCCAGCACATCAGCGCCTACAAGGGCTACAGCGCCTACAAGGCAGCCAGGCAGCGGCTCCTGGCCCACAGGGTCGCCAGGGAGGAGGAGCATCGACGGCAGCAGCAGCAGCCTCAGCCACTACGGCAGCAGCCACAGCCAATACAGCAGCCAACTCAGCAGCCAATGCGGCAGCCAATTCAGCAGCAACAGCCAGCACATCGTCTCCAGCAGCCACCACAACGCCACCAGCAGCCGCTACAGCGACAGTTGCAGCAGCAGCAGCCACCCACACAGCCACTCCACACACAGCCGCAGCAGCAACGTCAACGCGGTCCGGGTCGGCAGCATCGGCAACAGCAACAGCATCGCGACCAACATCCCCAGCCATTGGCCGAGGGGCGCCAATACCAGAGGGTCCAGCCGATGCAGCCGATCCCAAATCGTGCTCCGACGCCACGCCAACCCCAGATACAGCAGCAGCCAGGCGCCCAGTGCGATGGGAGCTGTGCCCATAATCTGAAAAGATATGCCGGTAAAATTAGAGAGCTGGAAGAAAAACTGGCAGCAATTACAAGAAAACTGACAAACCTGCTGCAGGCAAGGGACGAGAGCACGGGAGGAGTGCCGCCACTACAGACAACAACAGCAGCAGCAGCATCCGCACAGCCATCACCAAGACCAGCACCAAATACGCACCATGACGCCGCAGCCATATCGGACTCCGAATCCGATATTGACGACGATGATGACGACGAATGGACCGACCACGATCCATTTGACGCGCTGGATGGCCTGGGCGAAATATGGAGGGCACAAATCGCCAGCGCACGTGAAAGCATGCTATCGGGCAGCGCCCATTGATGTGCCCAATCGTCGTTCCCGAGACAGCCACTGCAACAAAGGAAAAGACGTCAATACGGACAACAACGAAAAACGGCCAAAACACACGAAATCACATGTACCTGCCAATCACCAGACAGAGCTGACCATGAAGAAGCTGCCTCGCCATCAACAATGACAATTTCCTGCCAAAGGGACGGAAAAGGAGGCCTCTTTTGATGACGCTGCCGCCACACCATGGCCGTGACGTCACGCCACTCTCAACCAACAGCTGCCATTCCAAACGACGATGCAGATGCTGGCTCCTGTTGCCGCTCCACTGGGTCGCACCCGTCTCTCATGCCAATTATGTGAGGGCGGGATGGCCTGGTGTTGAGCCGCCAGACTCCAGCAAATCCTGCAAAAGAAGAAGGAGAATCATGAAGGAGGCTGCCAATAAAAACACAAATACTCACCTGCTTTTTACGCCAACACCAACCAGACAAGGGTCGCCAGCAACAACATCCAAACGCCGAAAGTACCTGCAAATAAACATAAATTAAAAATCAAACGCCAAAAACAAACACCTCATCTGGATGGCCGGACCAGCAGCCAATCAAAACGCCATTAAAAACTGACGACGAACGTGGCCGAGGAGGCCAGGCCAATCCAACTGACAGCGCATCCTGGTGGCCGGACCAGCAGCCACTTGGATGCGGCCAACAATTAAAATCGACAACGCATCCTGGTGGCCGGACCAGCAGCCACTCGGATGCGGCCAATAACATGATTCGTTGGCATCACATTTCGATGCCAATGCCAACGCACTGGACAATGCATCTCGGGTGGCCGGACCAGTGCCACTCGATTGGATGCGCCATCTCCACCTGACAGATGCAACGTGGGCGGCCGGACTAGAGCCGCTCGCCATCTCCAACTTATGCCCACGATGCACGCCAACACCAGCCAGCCAATAAACAACACACAGGGGGACAACAGAGCCGGCCGGTATACAGCGTAATGTTCGCATTGCGTTTGTTATGCCCGCCGGTGCTCCGTTGTTGTTTGTCCTCCTGTTAGAAATAAAATAAATATAATTAATATGTTTATATGTTGTAAATGTATGTCAATTATTGTTTATTTTACCTTGTCTGCATCAATGTATTTGTTGTAGACGTCAATCCTGTTGTTTTCTGTAGTTTTTGCATGTCCGTAGATAGTTTGTCCATAGTTTTAGTTACTTGCCTGTGATATTAGAAATAAGTTTTTGTAAATTAATGTAGTTTTTCTGTAGTTAATTGTATATTATTAGTAGTTTTCTGATTAGTTTTATTACCTTTTTCCTCTTCTTCCCCACCTATCTGCCATTCCCATATTTTCACTGACATGTGGTACGGCAGAAACCGCAGCGGCAGCTCTAAATATCACTGCGCCTAACAGTCCTGAATATCACTGCGCCTAACAGCCCTGAATATCACTGCGTTAACAGCACAAACATTAACAGCGCTGAGCAAAGGGTTAATCAGGGCGAAGGGCAGCTATAGGCGAGAAAAGGAGAAGGCAAGAAAAGAGGAAGAACGAAAACAAAGGCAGCGGAAAAAGCACTGAAGCGGTACAAGTTTTTTAGCGCTAGCTCTCGTAGTTTAACACCCCCACGACATTGTAAATGAATAAATAAGTGAAACAAACAAATGAATAAAACCGATTTAAAGAACAAAACCACAAAACTTATCAAACGTACGGCCCCAGATTTGGAGGCGTTGCCCGGCGCGGCAATATTCTAAAAAACTTTTCATGCGCAACGGAGAGCAAATCGAATAATTACGACCGACAGAAAGAAGTTCGGCGTGCGACGCAGTCAGCTGCGTCACGAGGGATTCGACTTTGCAGGTGAGATATCCTCATACAGTTGGACAGAAAGGCTAATCTCTTACATTCGAGCGACACGTGGTCCGTGTATAACCTCAAACCAGGACTGTACAAAAAAGACACCGGAGTAAAATGGACGGCGTCAAAGGTCAGTCGGAATCTGGCGGTGAGACCCCGTGTGGATTAGGAGAAATAAATGTGCCGGAAAAGATGCTTGGTGCGTGTTCTGAGACTGAGGGAGGTGCAAGGGCAACTCATCGCGTTAGGGATACATATATAGATGTGATCTCGGCGGCAACAACGGCCACACCTAACGTGTCCACCACAGCCCCAACGAGCCATCAAGCACCAGAGCATACCAACCAAGGAGGAGGGGTGGATCAAGCCTTTTCACCAAGAACGAGCCTTTTAGATAGCTGGGAAACGTTCGCTCAGCAGAGAGCGGATGCATTAGGAAGGCCGACGTACGCCACGGCCTTCGAGGGAATGCGCTCCATCCCGACGCATTCCAGACTGCCTTAAGCAGGAGGCCTCATGAGCTCCACGGTAATCAACGGAGGCTGGGACAGAGCAGTTCCCAACTGGACCGGAGTCCACATGTCAGGACCCACGGAAGCCACGCGGACTGGAATGCCTACTGGGCTGAATCCGAACGAGACAATGCCAGTCGGCGCCATGTGGCATCCAATGGCCGCACCGGCTCTGGGTACCAACCTGCATGGGCAAAACCCCTTCATTCGCGCCCCGACTGCACAGTATTACCCAAGTACGAGTCGAAATATTTCGGACCCGTACGCGTACGGGAGTAATCAAGCGGTCGCGCCAGCGGGGGCGGAGAGATGCTTGACAGCATCCCAGATAGCCGCAAGACAAGTCATCAACAAGGATCTACCATGCTTTTCTGGAAACCCCGAGGAATGGCCCATGTTCATAGTAAACTTCGAGCAATCTACAGAACGCTGCGGACTAACCGATCAAGAGAATCTCATGAGGCTGCAAAGGTGCCTGAAAGGTGCTGCTTTGGAAGCAGTACGAGGGAAATTAATGATGCCCGCAACAGTCCGACTAGCCATCGAGACTCTTCGAATGCTATACGGCCGACCAGAGGCCATATATCACACCCTGCAGACGAAGCTAAGAATGGAGCCGTCCGTGAAATCGAACAGCATCGAAAGCTTAGTGCGCCTGGCGCTGTCGGTGCAAATTTATCGCGCTACTGTTGACGCGATAGGACTGTCCGCCTATCTGAACGACCCAATGTTACTTCGCGACCTTGTGGAGAAACTCCCATTCGACTTGAAACTGGATTGGGCCAGACAAAGCGCTGGACTTCCGGGGGTAAATATCGCTGTTTTCGACGATTGGCTATTCCGAGTCGCATCGTGCGCAAGCACCGTGATGCCAGTAGCACCCGAGAAAGAAGTCTTCACGAAGGAGAAGAACCCAAGAATCCGGCTTATGGTGCACAATGATAGCAGCGCACAACCGCCCTGCTGTAGGTGCAATGGGGCCCACAAATTGGAGGACTGTAAGCAGTTCCTGGAGCTAGAAGGGCCAGGTAGATGGAATTTCGTCAGAGAAAATAAGCTATGCTGGAGGTGCCTTGGCAAACACTTTATAAGGCACTGTAAGTCAACAAGAGTATGTTCCGTCGACGGCTGCTCGAGAAAGCACCATTTCCTCCTCCACAACAGTAACCAGCAAAGCTCCAGGGTAGAGAATAGGCCGAAGGAAAGCACTACGGTACTGCACACGATGCAGAACGAAGCTGCGTTGTTTAGATACGTCCCCTTAACATTGTATGGACCGAACGGCCAAATGCAAGTGTTCGCACTGATAGACGAAGGATCCGCCTGTACCCTAATCGAGACGGAGATAACGGAAAAACTAGGTATCGATGGCCCCTCGGACGAGCTATGCCTACGCTGGACTGGAGACATCACGCAGAGAGAATCTCAATCCAAATGGATAAGCCTAGCGATCTCTCCAAGGGACAATGTGGCTCGCAGATTCACGCTTCAAAACGTGAGAACTGTAAAAAACCTGGATCTGCCGAAGCAGACGCTGGACGACTCTATCCTAAAATCCCATTCGCACCTGGAAAAGCTACCGATACTCAGCTACAAGGACGTGAGAGCGTCATTGATCATCGGGTTGGAGACTGACCGTCAGAGAACGCGAGAATTCCGAATTTATCGCCGCCAAGTCCAGGTTGGGGTGGTCTGTTTATGGCCGCAGAAAGGGCGACGGGCCAGCGAGTCCGCGGGTAATGCACGTATGCGAATGTAATAAACACCCACAGCTGGACTTTCTTGTAAAAGAGAGTTTCTCATTAGACGCGGTTGGCATAAACATGGCGAAGAGCACACTCAGGTCCAAAGAGGATGAAAGAGCAAAAACAATACTGGAAAATTGCACGAGGTTTAGCAGCGAAATGAAGAGATGGGAGACAGGACTCCTCTGGCGGTACGACAACGTGGAACTTCCTTCCTCCAGAGAGATGGCAATGCGACGACTTCGGTGCCTAGAATCTCGTATGATACGCGATAAGGTGCTACGAGAGTTCGTAAACGAACAGATTAAGAGGTACGAAGACATCGGCTACGTCCGAAAACTGGAAAAAGATGAAATGGTCGAAGGCAAACGCTCCTGGTATCTGCCCGTATTCGTGACTAAGAATCCGAACAAAGACAAATTAAGACTTGTATGGGATGCAGCAGCCAAAGTGGAAGGCATCGCTCTTAATTCAATGCTACTAAAGGGCCCCGACCAATTGCCATCGCTGGTAGGAGTAATATCGCGCTTTCGAGAGAAGTCTATTGGCATCTGCGGAGATATTAGAGAAATGTTTCACCAGGTTAGGATACGTTCGGAGGATCAAAGCTCACAGCAGTTTCTCTGGAGATATGGTGACACCAGTCGAGAACCGGATAGGTACGTAATGAGCGTAATGACCTTTGGTGCCTCTTGTTCCCCAGCAGCAGCGACCTACGTGAGAGATAGGAACGCTGAAAGGTTCATCGAGGAACAAAGAGAGGAAGTAGAGGCCATACTTCGCAACACCTTTGTAGATGACTGGCTCCAAAGCTGTGACTCAGAAGACGAAATGGTCCGTCTAGCGCTGGCAGTGAGGAACATACACAAAGAAGGAGGCTTCGAGATGAGAGGATGGATATCTAACTCGAGCACTGTGATGAGAGCGCTCTCAGGGATGGAGATCATCAAGAACGACCCA
The DNA here is from genome assembly GCF_003286085.1 of Drosophila persimilis. Lineage (NCBI taxonomy): Eukaryota > Metazoa > Arthropoda > Insecta > Diptera > Drosophilidae > Drosophila > Drosophila persimilis. The sequence continues at coordinate 27,695 of NW_020825494.1, forward strand.
TCGAGATGACGGACTCAACAAGACGAGAACGGAATGATTACTTCACCTTCGTCAATAAGTTTCCGAATGACATATACGACGAAGCGAAAACTGTGACGAAGCGGTCAATTCTACGTACAGTCATGACCATCTTCGATCCCTTAGCACTACTGGGGTTCTATATTATACAGGCAAAGATAATACTGCAGGACGTGTGGAGGTCGGCCGTAGGCTGGGATGAACAGGTCGAAGAAAGCGAACGTCAACGTTGGATGATATGGGCACGGCAACTACAAAACATCGAAGAATTAAGGGATCCACGATATCTCGGTCTAACGAAAGAAACATCTAATATCCAATTACACATCTTTACAGACGCGAGCATAAACGCCTTTGCAGCCGTCGCCTACATAAGGATCGAACAAAGAGGAGAAGTCAGATGCACACTACTCGCATCAAAGGCAAGAGTGGCACCATTGAAACCAATTTCGATTCCCAGGATGGAGCTTATGGCAGCGATCCTCGGCCTACGACTAGCTAAACTCATAACACAGGAGCTCTCCGTCGAGGTCAAGCGACGTGTTTTTTGGACCGACTCCAAGAACGTGTTGTATTGGATATGTTCAGACGCCCGAAAGTACCATCAGTTCGTTGCGCTCCGAATTGGAGAGATCTTGGAAACCTCGGACATATCAGAATGGAAATGGGTTCCATCCGCTCTGAACGTAGCAGACGATGGAACGAAGTGGACCAAAGAGTCGAGTTTCCAACCGGAAGCGAGATGGTTCTCCGGTCCGCCGTTCCTATTTGACGAGGAAGAACACTGGCCAACTACACAGCTCAGCTCGAGTAATCTGGAACAGATACACGTACACGAATGGACAGATACGCCGAAACCGCCATCAAAGCTGAGTAGCATAATCCCAAATGTATGTCGCTTTATCAAATGGGAAAAGTTCACGGGAGCCCTGAGATGCGTGATGAGATTTCTGGACAAAATACGCAAAAGAGATTTCGCATCAGAGGAGGCAAATTTAGCCGCACGCTTTCGCAACATGGAAGATGTCAACATCGTTATATACCGGATGGTCCAAGAAGAGGCTTACTCTGAAGAAATGGCTCTTCTACGACAAGGAAGAATCGTGAGTAAGAAAAGTTCGATCTACAAATTATCGCCGTACCTCGATAAAACAGGCGTACTGAGAATACGCGGCCGCATAGATAAGTCGATCGGCATAACGAGGAACCTGAAACGGCCAGTAATTCTACCCGGAGGACATAACGTCACTAATCTTCTCATTGATTATTTCCATCGGAAGTTTCAGCATCAGCTTACTGAGATCGTCGTCAACGAGATGCGACAATTGTACCACATACCAGGACTGCGAGCAAGAGTTCGCGCCGTAGCGAAAACCTGCCAAAGATGCCGCAATAAAAGAGCGCTTCCAGAGGCGCCGGAGATGGGAAGCCTACCACCAGAGAGGCTAGCAAGAGTACTATTCACGTGCCTCACCGTGCGAGCAGTACACATCGAGCTGGCAAACTCCCTGTCAACAGACGCCTTCATGCTGACATTGGAAATGTTCGTAGCCCGTCGAGGAGTCCCCAAGAGAATCGTATCGGACAACGGGACGAACTTCCGAGGAGCCAGCCGCCTACTACGAGAAGAAATTGAAAGAATTCTACCGAACGAACTGGAAACCAAGTACCCGCAAATAGAATGGTCCTTCATACCCCCAGGAGCACCCCACATGGAAGGTGCGTGGGAAAGAATGATCAGATCGGTGAAATCCATACTAGCCGAAATATTAGTGGAGACGCACGTACAAGAACCAGTGCTGAGAACAGCACTAGCAAAGATAGAAAATATGCTAAATTCCCGTCCCCTGACTTACGTGCCGTTGGAGTGTCCGGAAGCCGACGTACTTACACCGAATCACTTTCTGAGAGCAGAGACCAGCTCGATGGCAGCAAAGAGCGACGGCAGCGCAATAGGAGCTATGCTTGGTAAGAGTTTTCGCATTGCAGGGCAGATCGTGGACAGCTTCAGAAAACGATGGCTGAAGGAGTACCTACCGTGCTTGACGACACGAACCAAATGGCATGGACCCCCAACCAACCCTATCCAACTCGGAGACGTCGTGGTTCTAGCGGACGAAACAAGCCCCAAGGTGCAGTGGAGGAAAGGCGTCATCATGGACCTTCGAGTAGCCAAGGACGGGATCGCCCGAAGCGCGGTGATCCGCACTGCATCTGGACTGCTAACTCGGCCAATAGTTAAACTGGCCAAGTTAGACGTGAGGACAACGAACCCACTAATGGATCAAGGCGTAACCAGAAGTTTGGCAAACATCACGACAAGCGACGAAGTTTGCGAAGGGGGGAATGTTACGGCAGAAACCGCAGCGGCAGCTCTAAATATCACTGCGCCTAACAGTCCTGAATATCACTGCGCCTAACAGCCCTGAATATCACTGCGTTAACAGCACAAACATTAACAGCGCTGAGCAAAGGGTTAATCAGGGCGAACGGCAGCTATAGGCGAGAAAAGGAGAAGGCAAGAAAAGAGGAAGAACGAAAACAAAGGCAGCGGAAAAAGCACTGAAGCGGTACAAGTTTTTTAGCGCTAGCTCTCGTAGTTTAACACCCGCCCGACATTGTAAATGAATAAATAAGTGAAACAAACAAATGAATAAAACCGATTTAAAGAACAAAACCACGGGAGGCGTATTGAACACGGGAGGCTTATCAAACGTACGGCCCCAGATTTGGAGGCGTTGCCCGGCGCGGCAATACCAAAAATACCACTCTTACGACCACAATACCACAATACCACAATACGACTCTTCGGAGCTACTCGCGCCCGGATGGTAAGATCCGGAAGTTTAAAGTATCCGGGCGGTTATACGGGAGCAGGCATTTATCCCCTTCCCATCCCATCCCATCCTTGACAACAGAGCAGCCAATACAAAAAGCACAGAGAAACATTAGACATGAGCCATTTGCCAACAACACACACAGCCAATACAGCAAACAGCCATTGCAATTTTCCATTGCCTACTTGTCGGTGCTGCTGCCCTCGGACCATTTTCATCTCACTCAATATTGGGGTGAGTGAAAGTGGAACCGGGGGTGAAAGCACCGGTAAATGACGATCGGCGATCGGACCCTTTCGAGCGGAGAGTGTGGGAGTTGGCGGACATATGAGTGTTCCACCATGAACCTCGTCCAGGCCACTCTCATCTCGTCCGCCCGCTCGAGAGGTCGCGATCGTCGGACGTGCCATCACCGTTTTCGTGTCGTTTTTGCCGTGTCGCCATCTCCGTTTTCTTTCTGTGTTGCGCCCTGTTTTCCTTTTGTGCTGTCTGTCGTGTGCCGTGCCCCCGCTGACATGACAAAAAGTCCCTTCCCCCCCACCACCACTACTTCTACCGACAAGCTTTCTGCTCCCCAATAAATGTGATTAATTTTAAACGCCAATAAATAACATTAACTTGTAAAAACACAAAAAGTTTAAACACAAACCTAATGTGAAACACAAACCTAATGATAAACACAAACCTAATGATAAACACAAACCTAACTAGAGAGACAAAAGTTGAAACACAACCTAATGAGAAACACAAACCTAACTAGAGAGACAAAAGTTTAAACACAAACCTAATGAGAAACACAAACCTAACTAGAGAAAACTGTGTAAAGAGACAGAAAGTGCCAATAAATACATTAAACACAAACACACACACACAAGAGACTTTTTAATAGGGGAAAAGAGCAACAAACAGACAGCAAATCGCCAACACACACACCAACAACACTATGACGAGAGGAATGGCCAGACGAGGGTCGAATAGACGCCACAGCGACGGCGGCAGAGCGGCCCGCAGAGGCGCACTAGCAGCAACAGCAGCAGCCAACAACACCAACACCGCCAATAGCAGCAGCAGCAGCAGCAGCAGCAGCAGCAGAGCCCTCGGCGCAAGCGCCAACACCAACACAAACGCCCCAGCCAATGCAGAGCGCCGACGCCACAGTCACCCATCGAGTGAGTACCCAGCAATTGCCATGGCCGACGTATCCACGGCCACAGCCACTCCCCCCTCGAGCCCCATCAAATTAGCAGCGCCAATACCAAAAATACCAACTGCAAGGTTCGCAACCCCGCCGAATTCCAAAAACCCGCCAAACAAAAAGGGAAAGGCCGATAGGACGCCGCTCTCGCTGCCGCTTTTCCCGCCTCTCACGCTCTCGAACATTCAAAACCGTTCGAGAGTAACGGGAGAGGGAGAAGTCGGAGGAGAGCCGGCAAGCCGACGCGCAGGAGCAGAGCGCCAAAACGGCCAACGGGCAGCCACACACACACACACGAACGGATCGAACCTGTTGCGAGTCGAACTTGGTTGGAGTTCGAGCAACGGGTCGATCCAAGCCATAGCCCAGCCAGCACCTACCAAAGACAAACAGCAACAACTGTACAACCACAACCACAGCCAATCCCACCAACACCAAAACGACGCCGCGCCCTCATCGACAGTGGGAGCGACGATGAGGAGGGTGAGAGGAAGCAGGCCAGACGACGGGGCCGCCATCACCACCATCACCAGCAGCGACCGCCAATCAAAAGGCCTATTAAGAAGAGGCAAACCATGGAGGAGCTGGAGGCCATTGTCCAGGAGCAGCTGAGGCAGCACGAGCTGCGGCAGCAACAGCAAAAGCAGCAGAAGCGGACAACAAAAACCGCCAACACCAACACAGTTGCCGCTCCTGCCTCTCTGCCGCAATCTGCACAGCCAACACATGCCCCTGCCCCTGCCCCTGCCTCTGCCTCTGCCACTACTAATACTAATACTGACAATATCAATACAAATAATGACGCCAACGAAATTACAAATACAAACACCAACACCGTCACCGCCACTAACACCAGCACCATCGCCATAACCAACACCAACACAACTACTGCCACTCCCAATACACACACCCTTGCCATTGCCAATGACATCCGGCACGGCGAGTTCGGGCATCAGTCTGTGGAGGACAGAGGATTGAGGATCCTCATCCGAGGTCTTCCCCATTACACGCCCTCTGACTGGTTCCGGGACTGCATGCAGGCCGAGGGGTACACGGTCCGGTATAATCGGGCGATCACCGATCGATTCGATCGCAGCCGCCGATTCAACCTCTTCGAGGCTGAGATTGCCCCCAAACCGGACCGTGGCCAATTCGATGTGTTGAAGCTGAGACGCCTGGGTGGGAGGCACGTCACGGTTGAGAGACTTGGAGTCTCCCGTGACCCTGCCCAGTGCCATCGATGTCAGGTGTTTGGCCACACCCGCGCATATTGTAGACGCGCTGCTGTCTGCATGAAATGCGCGGGCGGGCACCTGACGACGGAGTGCAGCAAGCCAAGGGCCGTCAATCCTAAATGCGCCAACTGCCAGGGCCAGCACATCAGCGCCTACAAGGGCTGCAGCGCCTACAAGGCAGCCAGGCAGCGGCTCCTGGCCCACAGGGTCGCCAGGGAGGAGGAGCATCGACGGCAGCAGCAGCAGCCTCAGCCACCTCAGCCTCAGCAGCCCCAGCCAATGCAACAGCCAATTCAGCAGCAACAGCCAGCACATCGTCTCCAGCAGCCACCACAACGTCACCAGCAGCCACTACAGCGACAGTTGCAGCAACAGCAGCCACCCACACAGCCACTCCACCCACAGCTGCAGCAGCAACGTCAGCGCGGTCTGGGTCGGCAGCATCGGCAACAGCTACAGCATCGCGACCAACATCCCCAGCCACTGGCCGAGGGGCGCCAATACCAAAGGGTCCAGCCGATGCAGCCGATCCCAAATCGTGCTCCGACGCCACGCCAACACCAGCAACAGCAGCGGCCAGCAGCTCAGTGCGATGGCAGCTGCGCTCAAAATCTGAAAAGATATGCCGGTAAAATTAGAGAGCTGGAAGAAAAACTGGCAGAAATCACAACGAAACTGACAAACCTGCTGCAGGCAAGGGACGAGAGCACGGGAGGAGTGCCGCCACTACAGACAACAACAGCAGCAGCAGCATCCACACAGCCATCACCAAGACCAGCACCAAATACGCACCATGACGCCGCAGCCATATCGGACTCTGAATCCGATTAGGACTGCGAAGCAATTGACGACGAGGATGACGACGAATGGACCGACCACGATCCATTTGACGCGCTGGATGGCCTGGGCGAAATATGGAGGGCACAAATGGCCAGCGCACGCGAAAGCATGCGATCGGGCGGTGCCTATTGATGTGCCCAATCGTCGTTCCCGAGACAGCCACTGCTGTCTGCCAACGAAGAAAAAGACGTCAATACAGACAACAAAGAAAGACTGCCAAAACACACGAAATCACACGTACCTGCCAATCACCAGACAGAGCTGACCAACAAGAAGCTGCCACGCCATCAACAATGACAATTTCCTGCCAAATGGGCGGAAAAGGAGGCCTCTTACTGATGACGCTGCCACCACACCATCACAATGACGTCACGCCACTCTCAACCAACAGCTGCCATTCCAAACGACGACGCAGATGCTGGCGCCTGTTGCCGCTCCACTCGGTCACACCCGTCTCTCATGCCAATTATGTGAGGGCGGGATGGCCCGGTGTTGAGCCGCCAGACGCCAGCAAATCCTGCAAAAGAAGAAGGAGAATCATGAAGGAGGCTGCCAATAAAAACACAAAATACTCACCTGCTGTTTTACGCCATCACATGCAAAAGAAGAAGGAGAATCATGAAGGAGGCTGCCAATAAAAACACAAAATACTCACCTGCTGTTTTACGCCATCACATGCAAAAGAAGAAGGAGAATCATGAAGGAGGCTGCCAATAAAAACACAAAATACTCACCTGCTGTTTTACGCCATCACATGCAAAAGAAGAAGGAGAATCATGAAGGAGGCTGCCAATAAAAACACAAAATACTCACCTGCTGTTTTACGCCATCACAAACCGGACAAGGGTCGCCAGCAACAACATCCAAACGCCGACAAGTACCTGCCAATAAACACATATTAAAACTCAAACGCCAAAGCAAACACCTTATCTGGATGGCCGGACCAGCAGCCATCCAAAACGCCATTACAAATTGACGATAACGTGGCCGAGGAGGCCAGGCCAATCCAACTGACAGCGCATCCTGGTGGCCGGACCAGCAGCCACTTGGATGCGGCCAACAATTAAAATCGACAACGCATCCTGGTGGCCGGACCAGCAGCCACTTGGATGCGGCCAATAACATGATTCGTTGGCATCACACTTCGATGCCAACGCCAACACACTGGACAATTCATCTCGGGTGGCCGGACCAGTGCCACTCGGTCTGCTGCACCAAACCAACAGACAGATGCAACGTGGGCGGCCGGACTAGAGCCGCTAGCCATCTCCAACTTTGCCCACGATGCACGCCAACACCATGAATCCAGACAGCCAATAAACAACAGCGTAATGTTCGCATTGCGTTTGTTATGCCCGCCGGTGCTCCGTTGTTGTTTGTCCTCCTTTTAGAAATAAAATAAATTGTAATTAATATGTTTATATGTGTGTAAATGTATGTCAATTATCGTTTATTTACCTTGTCTGCATCAATGTTTTTGTTGTAGATGTCAATCCTGTTGTTTCTGTAGTTTTTGCATGTCCGTAGATAGTTTGTCCATAGTTTTAGTTACTTGCCTGTGATATTAGAAATAAGTTTTTGTAAATTAATGTAGTTTTTCTGTAGTTAATTGTATATTTTTAGTAGTTTTTGATTAGTTTTATTACCTTTTTCCTCTTCTTCCCCACCTATCTCCCATTCCCATATTTCCCCTGACATGTGGTATCACCAAAAATACCACGCAAATACCAGACCATTGACCGATAACACACCAAAAAGCCAATTCAAATTTAAATTGCATTTCTCAATGCTAGTGTGTTATCGGCCGCCAACTTCGGCAATTTATGCCCAGCCAATCCCACACCCACCCCCCCTACCCACTTCAAATGCCACTAAATGCCAAATGAGGCTGAGCAGGAATAAAACGAACACTGCCAACCATCGCCACTCTGCCAAACGCCCCAACAAAGCCATTACAACCGCCCACAAGATGCTATGCGGTCGTCTCTTCGGAGCTACTCGCGCCCCGGATCGTAAGATCCGGAAGTTTAAAGTATCCGGGCGGTTATACGGGAGCAGGCAAAATTTCCCCTTCCCATCCCATTCCATCCTTGACAACAGAGCAGCCAATACAAAAAGCACAGAGAAACATTAGACATGAGCCATTTGCCAACAACAACACACAGCCACTAATGCAAACAGCCATTGCAAATTTTCATTGCCTACTTGTCGGTGCTGCTGCCCTCGGACCATTTTCATCTCACTCAATATTGGGGTGAGTGAAAGTGGAACCGGGGGTGAGAGCACCGGTAAATGACGATCGGCGATCGGACCCTTTCGAGTGGAGAGCATGGGAGTTGGCGGACATATGAGTGTTCCACCATGAACCTCGTCCAGGCCACTCTCATCTCGTCCGCCCGCTCGAGAGGTCGCGATCGTCGGACGTGCCAAAACCGTTTTCGTGTCGTTTTGCCGTGTCGCCATCTCCGTTTTCTTTCTGTGTTGCCCTGTTCTTCTTGTGCTGTCTGTCGTGTGCCGTGCCGTGCTGTGCCGTGCCCCCCGCTGACATGACAAAAAGTCCCTTCCCCCCACCACCACTACTACTACCGACAAACTTTCTTCTCCCCAATAAATGTGATTAATTTTAAACGCCAATAAATAACATTAACTTGTAAAAACACAAAAAGTTAAACACAAACCTAATGATAAACACAAACCTAATGAGAAACACAAACCTAACTAGAGAAAACTGTGTAAAGAGACAGAAAGTGCCAATAAATACATTACACACAAACACACACACACAAGAGACTTTTCAATAAAATAAAGAGAACAAACAGACAGCAAATCGCCAACACACAAACCAACAACAACTATGACGAGAGGAATGGCCAGACGAGGGTCAAACAGACGCCACAGCGACGGCGCCAGAGCGGCCCGCAGAGGCGCACTAGCAGCAGCCAACAACACCAACACCAACACCGCCAATAGCAGCAGCAGCAGCAGAGCCCTCGGCGCAGGCGCCAATACCAACACAAACGCCCCAGCCAATGCAGAGCGCCGTCGACACAGTCACCCATCGAGTGAGTACCCAGCCATTGACATGGCCGACATATCCACGGCCACAGCCACTCCCCCCTCGAGCCCCATCAAAACAGCAGCGCCAATACCAAAAATACCAACTGCAAGTCCCGCAACCCCGCCAAATTCCAAAAACCCGCCAAACAAAAAGGGAAAGGCCGATAGGACACATTCAAAAACCGTTCGGGAGTAACGGGAGAGGGAGAAGTCGGAGGAGAGCCGGCAAGCCGACGCGCAGGAGCAGAGCGCCAAAACGGCCAACGGGCAGCCACACACACACACACGAACGGATCGAACCTGTTGCGAGTCGAACTTGGTTGGAGTTCGAGCAACGGGTCGATCCAAGCCATAGCCCAGCCAGCACCTACCAAAGACAAACAGCAACAACTGTACAACCACAACCACAGCCAATCCCACCAACACCAAAACGACGCCGCGCCCTCATCGACAGTGGGAGCGACGATGAGGAGGGTGAGAGGAAGCAGGCCAGACGACGGGGCGCCATCACCACCATCACACTATGGTCCGAACGACCACTTTTGTTGGCCAAAACCTAATTTTTCAAAGTCAAAACTGAAACCTGGTTTTGATCGCTCTGCATTAGAAAAAGATCGACCATTAAATCTGCGTACCAGAAATTTCCATAGATGGCGCCACATTCGCAAAATCAGCTGTCCAACCCAACTGTTTTTATAGTAAAGCACGTGAAGGGAAAAAGTGGCAAATTAATAACCACTTTAGATATCTCAAAAATTGAAAAACGCCAAGACGTGATTACATTTTTTTGATGAATCTTGATCTGTCGGGTTCTTACTACGTGTTTTGAGTTTTTAACTGTCTCTAGTAGTTCTGATGTCTTCGTAATTGAAGGTTAAAGTGAGGCCTTCAACATGTGCCAACTTGTAATGAAAACTAATTTTTTGAAAAGGTGTACAAAGTGAGTCCTACCTAGTCCCACCCTGAAACCTTTTCTGTGTCGTAGATTAATAAATTCTTTTTGAAATGTATATAGTAAGAAATGCCACTTTTTACCACAATTCTTGGAATTTGCATTAATAGAGCATAACCTCAAATTCGAAAATGCAGATTTGTTTGCCGAATGGAATTCAGAGAAGGGTAAAATTATCAATTATTTGAAAACGGATCTTAAGGCGACATATCATATGAAATTAATAAAGCTTTTTAAGATACCAGCAAGAAAATTTGTTACCGTTTGGCAACATACCGGAACAAATGCCGGTAAAATTCAAAGATGTTTGAACGAAAATATGTGGATTGGCCACAAGCCTTTGTTATAATACATTTATCTTTATGTCCAAATATGCTAACTAAGTTCGTAAGGCTGTACAGGACCCAGTCGGAAAGCCGGCACATATCACACTTAACGAGGCGTTAACCTTGCTTCTAGACAAGGATTTCGGCAATAATTTACGGAAACCTTTAAACGATTTTATTTTTATTTAAATCAAAATTTTTTTTAGTCGTGCAACGCCGTTTTCTTAAATAAAATATGCTTAATACTTTTTTTCACTATAACTAAAAATTTAAATATGCATTATTAAAAAAAGGGGCGGTGCCACACCCATTTTTTTTCTTAAATCCATTTCTTATTGATTATATATATCCAATACAAAAAACTAAATGAAAAAATCTTGTTCCGTTCGGGAGTTATTAATTTTGGCCAACAAAAGTGGTCGTTCGGACCATAGTGCATCACCAGCAGCGACCGCCAATCAAAAGGCCTATTAAGAAGAGGCAAACCATGGAGGAGCTGGAGGCCATTGTCCAGGAGCAGCTGAGGCAGCACGAGCTGCGGCAGCAACAGCAAAAGCAGCAGAAGCGGACAACAAAAACCGCCAACACCAACACAGTTGCCGCTCCTGCCTCTCTGCCGCAATCTGCACAGCCAACACATGCCCCTGCCCCTGCCTCTGCCTCTGCCACTACTAATACTAATACTGACAATATCAATACAAATAATGACGCCAACGAAATTACAAATACAAACACCAACACCGTCACCGCCACTAACACCAGCACCATCGCCATAACCAACACCAACACAACTACTGCCACTCCCAATACACACACCCTTGCCATTGCCAATGATATCCGGCACGGCGAGTTCGGTCATCAGCCTGTGGAGGACAGAGGATTGAGGATCCTCATCCGAGGTCTTCCCCATTCCACGCCCTCTGACTGGTTCCGGGACTGCATGCAGGCCGAGGGGGTACACGGTCCGGTATAATCGGGCGATCACCGATCGATTCGATCGCAGCCGCCGATTCAACCTCTTCGAGGCTGAGATTGCCCCCAAACCGGACCGTGGCCAATTCGATGTGTTGAAGCTGAGACGCCTGGGTGGGAGGCACGTCACGGTTGAGAGACTTGGAGTCTCCCGTGACCCTGCCCAGTGCCATCGATGTCAGGTGTTTGGCCACACCCGCGCATATTGTAGACGCGCTGCTGTCTGCATGAAATGCGCGGGCGGGCACCTGACGACGGAGTGCAGCAAGCCAAGGGCCGTCAATCCTAAATGCGCCAACTGCCAGGGCCAGCACATCAGCGCCTACAAGGGCTGCAGCGCCTACAAGGCAGCCAGGCAGCGGCTCCTGGCCCACAGGGTCGCCAGGGAGGAGGAGCATCGACGGCAGCAGCAGCAGCCTCAGCCACCTCAGCCTCAGCAGCCCCAGCCAATGCAACAGCCAATTCAGCAGCAACAGCCAGCACATCGTCTCCAGCAGCCACCAAAACGTCACCAGCAGCCACTACAGCGACAGTTGCAGCAACAGCAGCCACCCACACAGCCACTCCACCCACAGCTGCAGCAGCAACGTCAGCGCGGTCTGGGTCGGCAGCATCGGCAACAGCTACAGCATCGCGACCAACATCCCCAGCCACTGGCCGAGGGGCGCCAATACCAAAGGGTCCAGCCGATGCAGCCGATCCCAAATCGTGCTCCGACGCCACGCCAACACCAGCAACAGCAGCGGCCAGCAGCTCAGTGCGATGGCAGCTGCGCTCAAATCTGAAAAGATATGCCGGTAAAATTAGAGAGCTGGAAGAAAAACTGGCAGAAATCACAACGAAACTGACAAACCTGCTGCAGGCAAGGGACGAGAGCACGGGAGGAGTGCCGCCACTACAGACAAACAACAGCAGCAGCAGCATCCACACAGCCATCACCAAGACCAGCACCAAATACGCACCATGACGCCGCAGCCATATCGGACTCTGAATCCGATTAGGACTGCGAAGCAATTGACGACGAGGATGACGACGAATGGACCGACCACGATCCATTTGACGCGCTGGATGGCCTGGGCGAAATATGGAGGGCACAAATGGCCAGCGCACGCGAAAGCATGCGATCGGGCGGTGCCTATTGATGTGCCCAATCGTCGTTCCCGAGACAGCCACTGCTGTCTGCCAACGAAGAAAAAGACGTCAATACAGACAACAAAGAAAGACTGCCAAAACACACGAAATCACACGTACCTGCCAATCACCAGACAGAGCTGACCAACAAGAAGCTGCCACGCCATCAACAATGACAATTTCCTGCCAAATGGGCGGAAAAGGAGGCCTCTTACTGATGACGCTGCCACCACACCATCACAATGACGTCACGCCACTCTCAACCAACAGCTGCCATTCCAAACGACGACGCAGATGCTGGCGCCTGTTGCCGCTCCACTCGGTCACACCCCGTCTCTCATGCCAATTATGTGAGGGCGGGATGGCCCGGTGTTGAGCCGCCAGACGCCAGCAAATCCTGCAAAAGAAGAAGGAGAATCATGAAGGAGGCTGCCAATAAAAACACAAATACTCACCTGCTTTTTTACGCCAACACAAATAAGACAAGGGTCGCCAGCAACAACATCCAAACAGCCGAAAGTACCTGCAAATAAACATAAATTAAAAATCAAACGCCAAAAACAAACACCTCATCTGGATGGCCGGACCAGCAGCCAATCAAAACGCCATTAAAAACTGACGACGAACGTGGCCGAGGAGGCCAGGCCAATCCAACTGACAGCGCATCCTGGTGGCCGGACCAGCAGCCACTCGGATGCGGCCAACAACATCACAATCGACAACGCATCCTGGTGGCCGGACCAGCAGCCACTCGGATGCGGCCAATAACATGACTCGTTGGCATCACACTTCGATGCCAATGCCAACACACTGGACAATGCATCTCGGGTGGCCGGACCAGTGCCACTCGATTGGATGCGCAATCTCCACCTGACAGATGCAACGTGGGCGGCCGGACTAGAGCCGCTCGCTATCTCCAACTTTGCCCACGATGCACGCCAACACCACCAATCCAGCCATCACCAATAAACAACACACAGGGGGACAACAGAGCCGGCCGGTATACAGCGTAATGTTCGCATTGCGTTTGTTATGCCCGCCGGTGATCCGTTGTTGTTGTCCTCCTGTTAGAAATAAAATAAATTGTAATTAATATGTTATATGTGTGTAAATGTATGTCAATTATCGTTTATTTACCTTGTCTGCATCAATGTTTTTGTTTGTAGATGTCAATCCGGTTTGTTTCTGTAGTTTTTGCATGTCCGTAGATAGTTTGTCCATAGTTTTAGCTAGATTACTTGCCTGTGATATAGAAATAAGTTTTTGTAAATTAATGTAGGTTTTTCTGTAGTTAATTGTATATTTTTAGTAGTTTTTGATTAGTTTTTATTACCTTTTTCCTCTTCTTCCCTCCCCACCTATCGGCCATTCCCATATTTCCCCTGACATCTGGTATCACCAAAAATACCACGCAAATACCAGACCATTGACCGATAACACAGCAAAAGCCAATTCAAATTTAAATTGCATTTCTCAATGCTAGTGTGTTATCGGCCGCCAACTTCGGCAATACGCCCAGCCAATTTCCACACCCACCCCCCCTCCCACTTCAAATGCCACTAAAGACCAAATGAGGCTGAGCAGGAATAAAATGAACACTGCAAACCATCGCCACTCTGCCAAACGCCCCAATAAAGCCATTACAACCGCCCACAAGATGCTATGCGGTCGACTCTTCGGAGCTACTCGCGCCCGGATCGTAAGATCCGGAAGTTTAAAGTATCCGGGCGGTTACGGGAGCAGGCATTATCCCTTCCCATCCCATCCCATCCATCCTTGACAACAGAGCAGCCAATACAAGAAGCACAGAGAAACATTAGACATGAGCCATTTGCCAACAACAACACACAGCCACTAATGCAAACAGCCATTGCAAATTTTCATTGCCTACTTCAGTCACCCATCGAGTGAGTACCCCGCCATTGCCATGGCCGACATCTCCACGGCCACAGCCACTCCCCCCTCGAGCCCATCAAAACAGCAGCGCCAATACCAAAAATACCAACTGCAAGTCCCGCAACCCCGCCAAATTCCAAAAACCCGCCAAACAAAAAGGGAAAGGCCGATAGGACGCCGCTCTCGCTGCCGCTTTTCCCGCCTCTCACGCTCTCGAACATTCAAAACCGTTCGAGAGTAACGGGAGGGAGAAGACGGAGGAGAGCCGGCAAGCCGACGCGCAGGAGCAGAGCGCCAAAACGGCCAACGGGCAGCCACACACACACGAACGGATCGAACCTGTTGCAACGGGTCGATCCAAGCCATAGCCAGCCAGCACCTACACAAAGACAAACAGCAACAACTACACTACCACAAACACAGCACAATCACAGCCAATCCCACCAACAACCGAAACGACGCTGCGCCCTCATCGACAGTGGGAGTGACGATGAGGATGAGGCTGAGAGGAAGCAGGCCAGACGACGGGGCCGCCATCACCACCAACACCAGCAGCGACCGCCAATCAAGAGGCCTATTAAAAAGAGGCAAACCATGGAGGAGCTGGAGGCCATTGTCCAGGAGCAGCTGAGGCAGCACGAGCTGCGGCAGCAACAGCAAAAGCAGCAGAAGCGGACAACAAAAAACCGCCAACACCAACACAGTTGCCGCTCCTGCCTCTCTGCCGCAATCTGCACAGCCAACACATGCCCCTGCCCCTGCCTCTGCCTCTGCCACTACTAATACTAATACTGACAATATCAATACAAATAATGACGCCAACGAAATTACAAATACAAACACCACACCGTCACCGCCACTAACACCAGCACCATCGCCATAACCAACACCAACACACTACTGCCACTCCCAATACACACACCCTTGCCATTGCCAATGATATCCGGCACGGCGAGTTCGGTCATCAGCCTGTGGAGGACAGAGGATTGAGGATCCTCATCCGAGGTCTTCCCATTCCACGCCCTCTGACTGGTTCCGGGACTGCATGCAGGCCGAGGGGTACACGGTCCGGTATAATCGGGCGATCACCGATCGATTCGATCGCAGCCGCCGATTCAACCTCTTCGAGGCTGAGATTGCCCCCAAACCGGACCGTGGCCAATTCGATGTGTTGAAGCTGAGACGCCTGGGTGGGAGGCACGTCACGGTTGAGAGACTTGGAGTCTCCCGTGACCCTGCCCAGTGCCATCGATGTCAGGTGTTTGGCCACACCCGCGCATATTGTAGACGCGCTGCTGTCTGCATGAAATGCGCGGGCGGGCACCTGACGACGGAGTGCAGCAAGCCAGGGCCGTCAATCCTAAATGCGCCAACTGCCAGGGCCAGCACATCAGCGCCTACAAGGGCTGCAGCGCCTACAAGGCAGCCAGGCAGCGGCTCCTGGCCCACAGGGTCGCCAGGGAGGAGGAGCATCGACGGCAGCAGCAGCAGCCTCAGCCACCTCAGCCTCAGCAGCCCCAGCCAATGCAACAGCCAATTCAGCAGCAACAGCCAGCACATCGTCTCAGCAGCCACCACAACGTCACCAGCAGCCACTACAGCGACAGTTGCAGCAACAGCAGCCACCCACACAGCCACTCCACCCACAGCTGCAGCAGCAAACGTCAGCGCGGTCTGGGTCGGCAGCATCGGCAACAGCTACAGCATCGCGACCAACATCCCCAGCCAATGGCCGAGGGGCGCCAATACCAAAGGGTCCAGCCGATGCAGCCGATCCCAAATCGTGCTCCGACGCCACGCCAACACCAGCAACAGCAGCGGCCAGCAGCTCAGTGCGATGGCAGCTGCGCTCAAAATCTGAAAAGATATGCCGGTAAAAATTAGAGAGCTGGAAGAAAAAACTGGCAGAAATCACAACGAAACTGACAAACCTGCTGCAGGCAAGGGACGAGAGCACGGGAGGAGTGCCGCCACTACAGACAACAACAGCAGCAGCAGCATCCACACAGCCATCACCAAGACCAGCACCAAATACGCACCATGACGCCGCAGCCATATCGGACTCTGAATCCGATATGGACTGCGAAGCAATTGACGACGAGGATGACGACGAATGGATCGACCACGATCCATTTGACGCGCTGGATGGCCTGGGCGAAATATGGAGGGCACAAATGGCCAGCGCACGCGAAAGCATGCGATCGGGCGGTGCCTATTGATGTGCCCAATCGTCGTTCCCGAGACAGCCACTGCTGTCTGCCAACGAAGAAAAAGACGTCAATACAGACAACAAAGAAAGACTGCCAAAAACACACGAAATCACACGTACCTGCCAATCACCAGACAGAGCTGACCAACAGAAGCTGCCACGCCATCAACAATGACAATTTCCTGCCAAATGGGCGGAAAAAGGAGGCCTCTTACTGATGACGCTGCCACCACACCATCACAATGACGTCACGCCACTCTCAACCAACAGCTGCCATTCCAAACGACGACGCAGATGCTGGCGCCTGTTGCCGCCTCCACTCGGTCACACCGTCTCTCATGCCAATTATGTGAGGGCGGGATGGCCCGGTGTTGAGCCGCCAGACGCCAGCAAATCCTGCAAAAGAAGAAGGAGAATCATGAAGGAGGCTGCCAATAAAAAACACAAATACTCACCTGCTTTTACGCAAACACAAATAAGACAAGGGTCGCCAGCAAACAACATCCAAAACGCCGAAAGTACCTGCAAATAAACATAAATTAAAAATCAAACGCCAAAAAAAACCTCTGATGGCCGGACCAGCAGCCAATCAAAACGCCATTAAAAACTGACGACGAACGTGGCCGAGGAGGCCAGGCCAATCCAACTGACAGCGCATCCTGGTGGCCGGACCAGCAGCCACTCGGATGCGGCCAACAACATCACAATCGACAACGCATCCTGTGGCCGGACCAGCCACTCGGATGCGGCCAATAACATGACTCGTTGGCATCACACTTCGATGCCAATGCCAACACACTGGACAATGCATCTCGGGTGGCCGGACCAGTGCCACTCGATTGGATGCGCAATCTCCACCTGACAGATGCAACGTGGGCGGCCGGACTAGAGCCGCTCGCTATCTCCAACTTGCCCACGATGCACGCCACCACCACCAATCAGCCATCACCAATAAACAACACACAGGGGGACACAGAGCCGGCCGGTATACAGTAATGTTCGCATTGCGTTTGTTATGCCCGCCGGTGATCCGTTGTTGTTGTCCTCCTGTTAGAAATAAATAAATTGTAATTAATATGTTTATATGTGTGTAAATGTATGTCAATTATCGTTTATTTACCTTGTCTGCATCAATGTTTTTGTTGTAGATGTCAATCCGGTTGTTTCTGTAGTTTTTGCATGTCCGTAGATAGTTTGTCCATAGTTTAGCTAGATTACTTGCCTGTGATATTAGAAATAAGTTTTGTAAATTAATGTAGTTTTCTGTAGTTAATTGTATATTTTTAGTAGTTTTTGATTAGTTTTATTACCTTTTTTCCTTCTTCCCCACCTATCTGCCATTCCCATATTTCCCCTGACATCTGGTATCACCAAAAATACCACGCAAATACCAGACCATTG
>NW_020825495.1:0-49984 GCF_003286085.1 Drosophila persimilis
ACTATTTGGTGCCTCGGTTTGGTCTGGTCGTGACGACGACGCAAGTGGTTGCCAGGAGGCATCTGCTTGCGTGCCAAAGGATCGTCCTGATTGGATGCCTACCGGTATGCCGAACAGTGTCCACCATGGCGCTGCAAGTACTAGCTGGAGCCCCCCCGTTTGATCTGGTTGCCAGACGCCTGGCAATCAGCTTCAAACTAAAGCGTGACTACCCGCTGGAGGAGAGCGATTGGCTGTACGGCGAAGATTTGGCAAATCTTAGCTGGAAGCAGAAGATGGCGCGACTAGACGAAGACCTGTTGTGCGAGTGGCAACGCAGATGGGATGATGGTGACTCCCCAGGACGGGTGACGCACCGCTTCATCCCGAACGCAGGCTTCGTCTACAGCGAACGAAGGTTTGGCTTCACGCTGCGCGCTGGGTTCCTGCTGACGGGCCACGGATCGCTCAATGCATTTCTGCATGGAAGAAGCCTTAGCGACACGCCAGCATGTCTATGCGGCGCAGAACGCGAGGATTGGCAGCACTTCCTATGTGCTTGTCCCCTCTATACAGACTTGCGAGACCTCGATGGACTTGGAGTGCAGTACACGGATGGCGACTGGACCTTCTCCGATGTGACGGCTTCTCAGGAGAGAATGCGGACTCTCGACAGGTTCGCCGGACTGGCGTTCTCCAGGCGACAACAGCTGCTGAATGCGCAAGCGGCGCACGGGCTGGGTGGATTCCCTATCCAGGCCGGTCGGGGCTAAAAGGGAGGATCGAGCTGAGTCCTTAAGATCGGTACCACGGGTTGTGCAGTTCCAAGGCTGCACATTGAGGTCGGCCATCGTGGTGGCTGTGGTTGATACCCAAACGTTACGCGGGGAGAGCCGCTAGGCTCCTCGTGGAGTTGCGCTCTCAACCGGGTGCCGAGACCCATAGATCGGAAGACGTGTTAGATACACCTCGCCCCTCACCAAGGGGGATTGTATGCCCGACCAGGATACTTTCAATTGGTACCAGAAGAGTCGCTATGTACATAGCTATAGCTTCTTTTTAGGGGCGCTAACTGGCGCATTGTACCAGGTTCCTGCGTATGTAGCGGTGGTGCGTGATGGCGTGATATATGTAAATATATCGCACTAATCGAGGCTAACCTGCAAATAAACATTAGACGCCGTGGTTGAAATCCCTCCCTGAGGAACCGCCACGTAAAATAAAGCTGAGAGATCAGATTCATTCATTCTGTCCCTCACACGCCTCAACTGGCCGTTCAAGTGCCGACGTCCGGCGGTTGCCGTCTTCCTCCATGTGACACTGAAGTTTTCAGTGGGGACTATCAGCAGTGGCCCACGTTCCGAGAGCTGTTCACCGCCATATATATAGAGAACCCGAGGTTGGCTCCAGTAGAAAAACTGTTCCACCTCAACAAAAAAACAAGCGGTGAGGCCCACGACATAGTGGCACAGGCTCCACTCACGAACGAAGGGTTCGCATGGAGCGCCCTCCGTGAGCGTTTCCAGAACAAGAGGCTGATACTCAAAGCCCAGCTGAAGATCCTTTTCAGTCTGCCCCAAATCCGCACCGAGTCAGCTGCAGCGCTAAAAGAGCTTCAGAGGGCCGTCCACAAGTGCCTTACGACACTCAACCACTCCGAGGTCTCCACAGACAGCATTTTCGCTGACGGAGTGTTAGTGTACCTCATATCCGCGAAGTTGCCGAAAACGACTTTGGAGCTTTGGGAGCAGTCCGTGACACACAAGTCCGAAATTCCCCACCTGGCACGCTATGGACAAGTTCCTGGCGGAGCGGTACCTGTCTCTCGAGGTGACCGAGGACGGCCATCCAGGCATGGAGACTCAGGCCCACTCCAGGGCGAGTCTACCCATGTCAGAGAGGTCAAAGGGCAATCCCAACCCTTTCCGTTCCCAAGAGAGCCCTGTTGCAAGGCGGGTTCACTCTTTCGGAACAACTGTGGATCCGAAGCGGAGAGCGTGTGATCTTTGCTCCAAAGAGAACCATCCGATCCGGGTATGCCCTCAATTCCTTCAGATGAGACCTGATGCTCGCTCCAGCTATATTAAGCAAAAAATGCTTTGCTTAAACTGTTTCGCAAGAGGTCACCAGATTCGTGAATGCCAAAGCGCCCACAACTGCAACACGTGTGGAGACCGGCATCATACGCTGCTGCACCGTGGCACTCCAGTTTCCAGCCAATCCGTGCCCAATTCCGTACCACTTCCGACTCCTGCCGAAGCTCAGCCTAGCGTTCAGAACTATTTCGCCTCCGGCAAGAGGGCGGTACTCCTAGGCACGGCTATTATTAATATTTGCCTCTTGGGGACAAATTTTCGCGCCCGCGCTCTAATCGACCCGGGCTCCGAGGCGACGTTCATTACGGAACGTCTCTTCCAGATCATTAAGTTGCCATTCCGACTCGCCCAGGCACAGGTCTCGGGCCTCAATCAGACAATATCCGCTCAGTCCAAGAAACTCTACCATTTTTCCATCCGTTCCCCGACTAAGCCGGGCTTACAATTGGACGCCACAGCCTATGTCCTGCCGGAACTATCAGGCAGCCTTCCCTCCCATCCGATCCCGCAACACTCGTTGCGAGACTTGCCGAACCTGCCATGGGCAGACCCGACATTTTACGAAAGCTCACAAATAGATGTCCTGATTGGTGCCGACATCCTTCCATCCATCCTCTTGAGCGGCTCACAGACGAACATCTGTGGATCTCTCCTCGGACAGGAAACCATTTTCGGGTGGGTTCTTACAGGCCCAGTGCCAAACACGGTACAAGGCCGGGTCGCATCCTTCTCCACGCAAATTTCCACCGAGCTAGAGACTCCGTTGGACAAACTCCTCACAAAGTTTTGGGAGGTGGAGGACATTCCTACTAAAATAGAAAGCGAGTCGGATTCGTACTGCGAAAGAAATTTCCTCCGAACTACGTCAAGAACGCCAAGCGGGAAATACGTCGTCACGTTACCGTTTCGCGACCCAGATCATCTCGGATCTGGGGTATTCAAGGGCTGGCCCAGTTCCTTACTCGGAAGCACATATAATTCTGTATACTGATATTCTGCTGTCTTACAAATAAAATAACTTTAACATTATTAAATATTAATATTATTAATTATGTAAATTTATTTATGTATATATATATATATTATATATATTATATATTTAAATTTTTAGTATTTTATAAATTTTATTTTTATAATTTTATTTTAAATTTTTTGTATACTAGTTCTAAATTAATAGATAATATATATATATATAAATGTTTAATATATTATTATATAGTTAACAATTTAAATAAAAAATTTCGCAATCCAAAAATTACTACATAAAATGTAAATAAGATAATTGTTAATAATTTATCTAACATTTCTTTTATTTATATATTTATATATATGTTTATTAAATTATTATATATTTATATATTTATATATAGTTGATGATTTATATAACATATATATATATATAGAAAAAAAAAATTATCTAATTATTTTTTTTTACTCAAAAAATTTTTATACTAAAATGTATTATTAATTAAAAAACAAATTATTTTTAAATTTTGTAATTTACAAAAAAAAAATAATAGAATAAAAAAAAAAAAAAAATTGGGGTAATCTTATTATTAATGAATTGCCTGATGAAAAGGGTCACCTTGATAGGGTGGATTATGCAGCATACTGCATTCATTGACAGGTTTTATTGTTTTTTTTTATAAAGACTTTATATTTAATAGAATTAAACTATTTCTAAAAGTATCAAAAACTTTTGTGCATCATACACCAAAATATATATATATAGTTAAATATCCGCAACTCGATTTTAAGTTTTTAAAAAAATACTTTTATTTTACAAACTTAAATATCTTTATGTCACAAGATTTAAATGAATTCCCCGACTTGACTTTCGGTCTGCTTGTCTCAAACGGAACTGATCTCTCTGCTGCTGGCTAGTTTCCATGAGCCCTTCTCTTGGAACTCCCGACTCTGGCTTCGGGCGTTGCTTTCCTCGGCTGCATCTTCGTGTCGGTGGCGTACGTGCCTGGATCGATATTTGGGGATGCGTCGGCTTTGATGAAAGGCATCCACTGCTGGCGATCGGTGTTGCATTACATGACGGAGCTAGGAATGTGATACTCCTTGGTTTTATGTCTAGCTTTGATTGGTCCTCATGAGTGGCGTGATTCTAAAGAATCGATTTCTCGAGAGTGGCGTGATTCTAATGTTGCTGAAACAATGTGGTCCATTGTTTATATTATGGGGGGCCCTAGCTTGGAGTATGGGAAGAAACAGTTATTGATTCTTGAGTGGGGTCCTGTTACTTGTGTGGATGGGGTGGATGAATTGTACATAAACATAATGTGTATGGGATGTGGGGAATTATGGATATGTCACTCCCCCAACGTTTGTTATTAGCCTGTCCCTAGGCGATTACCCTCGGGTATAGTGACGGGGTGTCAAGTGCGGTGGCTGAGGTTGGTTCCTCTTCTGCTTCTATTATAGGGTTTATACATTTAACCGTGACTCTTTTAGAAGTTTTCGTAAATTTAACAGCTACATAACTTAGTAGTACTAATATAATTATGACAAATAAAATTAGTAGACTTATTTGTAATAGGTTACTATATGTGGTGTATTGCATAATTATTTCATTAGTTTGGACATACGACAGTGGTTTTATTTTAGTTATGTTGTTGTTGACATAAACATTCTGGGCAAAATCTAACATTGTGTTTGATATTGTAAATTCATTTAATTGGATTGAACAGTTGTAGATTTTTATAATGGTATTTCCTTCCGCTATGATTTCTTGGTTTACACAATTCTGATTTAGCGTTGTTTTTGGAAGATTCCACGTGATTAGTATATTGGGTTCAATAAAGTTTATTTGAAAGTTTTGAAATGTTTTGGAATATGGACATTTAGTGGGAGTTTGCATTAAAATTCCTTTTATACAATTGTCATTGGTTTTCAATCTAGTTTCTTTAACAAATACTTCTTCATTTTTTATGTAGTACTTGTCGTATGTCATATCTGTTAACATGTTATTTAATTCGTCTGGATACGGAACGATTTTATAGATTGGTACTTTTGTAATGTCTTTGGGAATGTTGGAAATTATTAGAATTTCGTTGGTATCGGATTTTAGCCATGTGGAGGTTTTTATATTTAGTATTTTCTCAGAATTTATTTGTTCCAGGTAGTCTTGTTTTAATAATTTTGGATTAAATATACCGAGCCTAGTTAATTGCATACCTAGTTCTATATCTTCGATATATTCTGTGAAATGTTGTAGATTGAATATCAAAATTTCTATTTGTTGATTCCTGTCTTTTTCTTCATTTAGTTTGTTTATAACGTTTATTCCGCTATTAACTGCATCTATTACCAAATTTAGTTCATTCATTTGAATACTATGGCTGGCTAAATTTTCTATTTTTTGTTCCAAATCGACTTTATCTTCCTGATCTAGTGTTCCAAAGAGATATTTGTAGGCTGTTCCTACTATATTGATCAGGCCTCTTTTATTTCTTTTGGTTATTTTTAGCCCGTTCATTTCTCTTTGCAATTTGTCTACTAGATATTTTATTTGGATTATGTCCTGGAATTTAGTGGCTTGCCTTAACAAATTTTGGTATAGTTCTTCGGTTTTAGTTACATTAACAGTTAGATAATGGTATTCGTAATTGATAGGTATGTTGATCGATCCAGTTTTGAATATCATATATCCGTTTTGGGATTTTATAGAATTTATTTCTATGTTTTGGCCCTGTGCCATTACGATGGTAATTATGAGGAAGATGAGGATTTTAATTGTGTTGAAGTTCGCCGATTCCATTAACTTCCTCGGTTTCTCTGGAATTATTATATTTGCTTCTATTAGATTTCTTCTTTTTCTTGAATTTTGATTTATAATGAGTTATTTTCCTACCCCTATTCTTTTCTTCATAATGTTTTTCGTCTACCTGTCTAATTTCACCCGTCCTTTTGAAAGGATTTGATACCTTAGACTTAACTAGAGGTGATAGTTTATAGCGGGTATCTACTTCATACTCTATGCGGTTTTTATTTAATTGAGTGATTTTATTCACTTTATTTAGTTGTGTGTCATAATCAGGTGAGCCTGCATAAATGAATATATCAGCTGGTGTCCTATTTGTGGTATTATGTTTGGTTTTATGATTATAAGTATAAAGAATTAATTCAAACTTCGTGAATCTATCTTCTGTGTTATCCTCGCTAGATATTATTCTTAATTTTTCATTTACTGTTTTATGAAATCTTTCTACGTCAGATATTCCATTTTTGCTGGAAGTGATCTCTATTTTGACGTTTTCCGCATTCAGCCATGCTTGCAATGCTGTGCACATAAAAGCTGAATCTTTATCGGCTTTGATTTCAATTGGTTTGCCCATCTCGTTAAAAACTTTCATGATGGCTCTTTTTGCTTCTAACCAGTCACGACTTTTTACTTCTACAAGAGTGGCAAACTTCGAGTATACGTCAATACATGATAGGAACTGTTGGTTACCAACCATATAGAAATCCATGACGTATTTCTCTCTGATGTTCAGTATTTCCGGTGTAGTTTCGAATGCCAACTTCGTATTTCTATGCTCTGTTTTGGCAATATTACAAGTAGGACATTCGTTTATGATGTTTTGGATTAGTTTTTGATAATCCGGGTAATAGTATTTTCCCCTAAACCAATTGACGGTTTTCTCTATCCCTGGATGGAGTAAGCCTTTATGATTCTTTAATATGGTTTCTTTAAATTCAGCGTAATTCTGAATATCTAGGAGTTTCGTGCTTGATTTAATAGCTTTGGTTATATTGTTAGAATTAATGATTTCTAAATAGGCTTTTTGGAATGGAGGAAAATCTGTTTCGTTATGGAAATATAATGCGCTCTTTTTGGTGCATAGATATTCCTTTATTATATCCTTCGCTAAGGTGTTAGTCATTTCCTTATACGTGATCTTGATGATTAGCTTGTGAAAATAACGAATTGTTTCTACCTTATCTTCATTGCCTTTTATTAGCTCAATTTGCCGATTGTAATAGTTAATTGGTCTTTCCGTGATAGCAATGTGATTTAGATTGTCTTCCTGTGCGCTATGTACAGTTGCACCAACGCTATTGGAAGCTTCTCCCAGGAGATTTTCATTAATCTTTACCCTTGATAAGGCATCAGCTACATGATTTTCTTTGCCTGGTAGATATTTCATTTTAAAATCAAACTCATTCAGTTTTATTTTCCACCTTTGTAATTTCATATTTGGCTCCTTGAGGTTGTTCAACCAAATCAAGGGTTTATGATCGCTTTGTATCTCGAATGTTCTACCGAACAGGTATGAACGGAAATACTTGGTTGCCCATACGATCGCTAATAATTCCTTTTCGATGGCTGAATAGTTTATTTCATGTTCATTTAGGGTTCTGCTAGCGTAGCAGATCGGTTTGTGTTCTTGTGACAAAACCGCTCCCAATGCTATGTTACTAGCGTCGGTTGTTACCGTGAACATTTTGTCAAAGTCTGGGAACGCAAGGATAGGGTCTGAGGTGATGAGTACTTTTAGTCTCTCAAATGCCTCGACGTACCTTTCTTCCTTGGGGTCTATGACAGCTCCTTTCTTTAGTTTGAGTGTCATGGGTTTTGCTATGTTTGCAAAATTAGGAATGAATTTCCTGTAGAACCCGCACAGACCTAAGAATGACTTTATTTGTTTAGTCGTTTCTGGTATTGGAAATTTGACAATGGCAGAGATTTTGCCTGGATTTGGTACTATTCCTTCAGTAGTGACTACATGACCTAGGAATTCAGTTTCCTTTTTCATGAATTCACATTTATCCATTTTTAGCTTCAAGTTGGCGTCTCTCAACTTTCCAAATACTCTCCTTAGTGACAACAAGTGTTCTTCCAATGAAGTGGAAAATATAATGATGTCATCTAAGTATACAAAGCAATCTTTGAAGATTAACTCTTCTAGCAGATTGTTCATACATCTTTGGAAGGTAGCTGGGGCAGTGGTTAGCCCAAAGGGCATACGAGTGAACTCGTAATGTCCATGCTTAGTGGAGAACGCAGTTTTGGGGATTGAGCTAGGTTCCATGGGTATTTGATGGAAACCTTTTGCTAAATCGATTGTCGTAAAATACTGACATTTACCTAGTTTGTCTAGGATTTCATCCATTCTTGGAGTTGGGAATTTGTCCTTAACTGTTATTTCATTTAGACTTCTATAGTCTACTACCATTCGATATTTTTGCTTTCCTGAAGCATCTATCTTCTTCGGAATCATAGATATGGGCGAGCAGTAAGGAGAATTCGACTTTCGAATTATTCCCTGCCTGATCATATCTTTGATTTGCTGGTTTACCTCCTGATCATGTATCTGGGCATATTTGTATGGTCGTCTGTAGACCGGGTCTTCATGTTGAGTTTTGATCTCGTGCTTGATTGTACTTGTGAAAGTCAAATTGTCACCTTCTCTGTACTGCACATCCTTAAACTCATATAAGACCTTCTTTAACTCTTCCCTCTCTTCGTCGTTTAAGTGTTCCAATCTTAATTGATTACATTCCCTTAATTCACTGTCTAGAGCGGAAGCGAAGTATTGATCTCCCTCTGGAGATGGGTCAAGGCACTTAGGTGCGATCTTCTCTTCTTTTGTAGAGGGATCAGTGCACTTCTGTGCGGTCTTGCCGGCTTCAATAGCTTCTCCACTCTGAATGATTGGGTACGACCTAGCTCCTAGTGTTACAGTGTCATTTCTGTAATCGATGACGGCTTTACTTGCCATCAAGTATTCTCTTCCTAATAAAATATCATAATTTTCGGAAAAGTTATGTATGTAGAACTTTTGTTCGGACGGACATGTTTTGTTCGCATTCCTCATTATACTCTTAGTTAAACGGACAGGTCCATTGATGGTATGGACCGTAAGGTTATCGTCTTTTATCTCGGAATCTGTGTAATTTTCTTTCATGATGTTGATCGATGATCCCGAGTCAGCGATACACCTTAATATTCTTTTATTAATGGTAATGTTTATATAGGGTCCTCCTCGGTTTCTTCCGAGGCGGCTTGATGAAAATTTACGTCCATCTTCGTTTGGCCACTCTGGCTCTCCCTCCCTCTTTTAGTAGGTTGGTTGGGTCCACTCCCACTAGCTTGGTTTTGAAATATTTGCTGATTGAATGGATTCTGAGCCCTACCTTGATTCAAGGAATTTTTGAACTCATTGTATAATCCAGGATTTTGGGAATTTTGATTTTGATTTGTTCGATTCGTCTGACCTGTTCCAGATGAACTCTGAGTTTGATTGTGATAGTTAGTAGTATTATAATTTGGATAATAGTTTCCAACATTCTTTCGATTTGATTGAGACGATTTCGATTGATCTTTATTTGTACCTGAATCTGTTGTACTAGCTTCGTACAATCCTTCTTCTTGTGCTGCCTTCTTAAGATTAGACAATGTGGTAATATCTTTTCTTGCTAAGGTCATGAACATTCTGTCAGGAAGTTTTCGAGTAATGACATCTTTAATTGTGTTGTTCAAAGCGTTTTTATAAATGACATTATTTTCTGGTATGTTTTCTAAGTTTAGCTTATTGTTTATTAATAATGCTTTTATCTCTAATTCTTCTATAAACTTACGAAGACTGCCGTTGAATCTGGTGGTGTATAGTTGTCGTAAGAGTTCTTCATATGGTGTGTGATTTTTGAACTCGTTGATCAGCGCCGTCTTCAGTTCGAGCCACGTGTTGGGTTGTGTCATTTGCGATATGCGTTGTGCCTCTCCTGACAGTTGGATCTCGGTCGCTCCAAATAGGATCCTTTGTTGGCGAAGATCTTCAGTTGGATATAATCCGCATACATATTCGATTCGTTTGATAAATGAGCTTAGCTGTCCAGATGAACCGTCATAGGCAGGTATTTGTCGGATCGACAGCAGTGCCTGGTTCAAGTGGATTTCGCTCAATGATAGTGGTGGTAACGCCATGTTGTTGGTGTTGATTGGGTTTTGTTTTGTTGTAGTTTTTAACTTTATTTTGGTTCACTTGTAAGTTTTTTTTGATTTTGTATTAAGTGTTTCACTGTCCTTGGTGATTCACTATCTCCGCTTACTTCAGTTCACTTAAATTAGTTTTGCAAATCGTATGTGCTTGCAGCACATAGGTTCTTTGGCGGATTTCACAATTTTATTAACAATTCCGGGATTACGTGATCACAGTAATTATAAATTACACAAGCTGACCATTACCGAAATATAGGTGTTAATTTTAAACGAAATCCTACCGACTGCGCCAGTTAAATATCCGCAACTCGATTTTAAGTTTTTAAAAAAATACTTTTATTTTACAAACTTAAATATCTTTATGTCACAAGATTTAAATGAATTCCCCGACTTGACTTTCGGTCTGCTTGTCTCAAACGGAACTGATCTCTCTGCTGCTGGCTAGTTTCCATGAGCCCTTCTCTTGGAACTCCCGACTCTGGCTTCGGGCGTTGCTTTCCTCGGCTGCATCTTCGTGTCGGTGGCGTACGTGCCTGGATCGATATTTGGGGATGCGTCGGCTTTGATGAAAGGCATCCACTGCTGGCGATCGGTGTTGCATTACATGACGGAGCTAGGAATGTGATACTCCTTGGTTTTATGTCTAGCTTTGATTGGTCCTCATGAGTGGCGTGATTCTAAAGAATCGATTTCTCGAGAGTGGCGTGATTCTAATGTTGCTGAAACAATGTGGTCCATTGTTTATATTATGGGGGGCCCTAGCTTGGAGTATGGGAAGAAACAGTTATTGATTCTTGAGTGGGGTCCTGTTACTTGTGTGGATGGGGTGGATGAATTGTACATAAACATAATGTGTATGGGATGTGGGGAATTATGGATATGTCACTATATATATTTGTATATTAATTTTAAAAAGATAAGCTAATTAAGCTACTGGGTTCATTCCCCATTTATAAAGGTTATAATCCTTTTTTTTAATTTTTAATAATTCTTCAAAAATTTTATTTTTAACAATTATAATTATTGGAACAATAATTACAGTTACATCTAATTCTTGGTTAGGAGCTTGAATAGGACTTGAAATTAATTTGTTATCATTTATCCCCCTGCTAAGAGATTGTTCAGGCCAGCAATAGACAGTTTCCGCGCACTGTGCCGGCTCCGCGCGCCTCGGTCCCGGCTCGCGCTCGCGCGCTCGGAGGGGCGCTCGGATCCACAATCCACGATCCACACGGCGCTCACCGCAGCACAAAGGCAGCATAAAGCATAGATCATAAGGCATAGAGAGTCAGTTACGTTTTCACCCCCGCTTCAACCTGTCGACATACCGCGCGAATACCCAATAACTACATGAACAATATATATATATACACACAACGAAACCCATCGGCCTTTCCTTTCTGTGACGACTGCTAGGAGTTTATACTGGAACATACACCTCGCCGTTGGATAATTGATCCTCGATCCGCTCCACTACAAACATTGGTCCTTCGAGCCGGATCTTCGACTTCCCCATAAGGAGAAGCTCACCCCAGCCAGCATCGGCGGATCGCCCCAAGTGTAAGATTCGATTGTGCCCAACACCAGTGCAGTGATTTTGTGCGAGTTTCCCATCCCAGTCCGAGTTCCCGCGGCATATGTACATATATGCCTTTCTCGCTCTAGCTCCAAATTAAACCATACTTCGTTCTGCCAACGGTTGTGGCCTCCTATTTCTCCAAAGGTTTAATTTGATCCGAGCTAGCTCCTGCGTTCCTCCTCCGATCCAGTGCCCACATTAATATATAGCTGTCTGTAAATCATATTCCTACCGCTCCCAGCTACCAGCTGAGCTTTCGCTGCTGACAACTGCACATGCACACCAACATACATACATATGTACATATGTGTAAGCAACGCAATCCAAGCGGCTGACAACAAACAAAAAGACATACTCTTGCAATTAATTTGTTGTTCATTCCGTGTTCATTCAACGGGTTATAGTTCTTTCGTTTGTTTTAAAGAATATAGAATAACAAATCACAAATCACAACCAATCTTTATTTAACTCATTATATTGCCAATAAAAATAAAACACGACTCCATACATATCATCTTACATATGCGCACGCATTTTCAACTAACAACTCTTGCACATCTGTGTATACATACATACATATATTGTATTGTATTGTATATAAAACGGTTACTCCGTTTTTTTTTTACCCGTTGTTTCAATCTCGTCAAAAGGGGGGGTCGTTAATCCAAGCCACGGTACCTAGCACTTACACCCATACACACACACACATACAACAATACAGCAATACATACAGCAATACCGGAATCGCAACTCGGGAGAGTGGATTGCTGACTCGAACAAGAAGGCAGCGATATGGAGCTGTGCGAGTCCCACACAGCAATTACTGCAAACATACGTCGGAGACGGATTCGCCAGAGCCCGGATAAATGGAGTGCACATATATAGCTGCTACCTGCCCCCGAGCCTCAGCCTACAGCAGGCGACGCAGGCACTGGAAAGGATTGCTGAAGACGCGCGGGAGAAACACCCTACGCTCATAGCCGGCGATTTCAACGCTTGGGCGACGGAGTGGGGATGCCCGAGAACGAACCCAAGGGGACAGGCACTCCTAGAATGCTTTGCGACGTTGGATGCCGTACTGCTGAACACAGGCACACAGCAGACGTTCGGCAGAGCTGGAACGGGGTCTATAATAGACCTTACGTTCGTGAGCAGCAGCCTCAGCCGCAGGACAACGTGGGAAGTTAGTGGCTTATACACCGGGAGTGACCACCAAGCCCTCATATGTGAAATCCAGGAAGCGGGCGCACCTAACCCGTTCATTGGCAAGCGGATCGGTTATAAGACCGAAACGCTAGAGCCGGATATGGTCCGGGCCATGTTTGAGGACTACGAGACCAACGGTACGGCTGAAGAGAGAGCAAGCCAACTGGCTTTACATACGCTGGAAGCATGTGATGCCTCCATGCTAAGGAAAGGAAGAAGCCTGAACAACCGCAGGCCAGCTTATTGGTGGAACGCTGCAATAGGTAGCGCCAGGCAGGAGTGCCAGCGGAAAAGACGACTGTACCAGCGTTCGAGAGGTTCCCCGGAATTCGAGAGGCTCCAAGGAGAATATAAGGAAAGCAGACGCTGCTTGAAGAGGCAGATCAAAGATGCCAAGCGCAAATGCTTCGAAAAGCTCTGCGATGACGCAGATGCGAACCCTTGGGGCTACGCATACAGGCTGGTAATGAAGAGACTGCGAGTGTTCAGTCCCCCGCCGCCAATGTGTGCAGATCTGCTGGTTAACATAGTAGAAACCCTATTCCCGGAGAAAGTGGCAGGCCAGAGGGTGATGGATAGAATACCGCCACCTGAAATAGAAGCCACCACGGGAGCAGAAGTCCTCGAAGCTCTACAACGGATAAAGAACGGCAAAGCACCAGGACCTGATGGGGTCCCAAATGCCGTTCTCCGCACGGCTATTGAGACCAATCCACAAATGTACGTGGATTTATTCAATGCGTGCATGTCCGAAGGGACCTTCCCCAGACCATGGAAGCGACAGCGGCTAGTCCTCTTACCCAAGGGGAACAAGCCGACCGAGGAGCCATCATCCTATAGACCACTCTGCATGCTCGACACAGTGGGTAAGATCCTCGAGCGCATAATCCACACCAGGCTGGAGAAGGCAGTAACGCGTCAGCTCTCACCGAGACAGCACGGGTTTCGCAAAGGCAGGTCCACGGTGGACGCAATCGGCGAGGTATGTGAGATAGCAAAGCGAGCTATCGATGGCACCCGGTGGATGTACGGGACCAAAGAGTATTGCATAGTGGCAACACTCGATGTCCAAAATGCATTCAACTCTGCCAATTGGGATCACATACTAGAAGAACTGAGAAACTTTCAAGTACCGCCGTATCTGCAGAATATCATCGCGGACTACCTAAGAGACCGATTGCTCATATATGAGACGGATAAGGGGACACGTGAGCACCAAATCACTGGAGGAGTTCCCCAAGGATCGGTCCTCGGCCCGCTGCTGTGGAACATCATGTATGATGGAATCCTCAAGATGGATATGCCAATGGGCGCAACGGTGATAGGCTTTGCCGACGACATAGCAATAGTCGTAGTGGCAAAACAGAAAGAAGCGGCGGAAGAAATCTGCAACGACGCGGTAGAGAGAGCCAGAACATGGCTATCAGGGAGGGATCTCGCATTAGCCACCCACAAAACGGAGGCGGTGCTCATAAGCAGTAGGAAAGTAGTGGAGACGGCCACGATCCGAGTAGGAGACTGCACTATTAGCTCCAGTCCAAGCCTGAAGTACCTGGGGGTCATGATTGACCACAGACTCAGCTTCAAGCATCACATGGCGTATGCAAGCAGCAAAGCAGGAAAGACGGCAGTGGCCCTATCCCGCATCATGGCCAACACCGGAGGCCCGAAACAGCCAAGGCGAAAGCTACTAGCGAGCGTAGTTGGCTCAACGCTAATGTACGCGGCACCAATATGGGTTGATGCAATGAAGCATAAAACATATGCCCGAGAATGCAACGCAGTCCAGAGGCTGTGTGCCCTGAGGGTGTGTTGCGCATTCAGAACGGTATCCCAAGACGCCGCACTTGTGGTAGCAGGAATGATTCCCATCCATCTGCTGGCAAGAGAAGCCGCAGGAATCAGGGCACAGCGAACCCTGGGGACTACGGACCAGGACACCAGAGGTGCCTTAAGGCAGCGCACAATCCTGCAATGGCAAGATTCGTGGGATAACAGCAGCAAAGGGCGATGGACCCATAGGCTAATCCCAGACCTGAAGAGTTGGCTGAACCGTAGCCATGGACAAGTGGAGTATCACCTGACACAACTGCTGACAGGACACGGTTGCTTTAAAGCCTACCTGCATAGGTTTAAGCACGAGGACGACCCCTTCTGCGTGGTCTGCGCATGTCTTCGAATGTCCAAGATTTCGGCAAGAACGAGAGGATCTAAGCAACAAGCTTGGAAGAATGCCAGCGGTGACAAACCTGGCAGAATGCCTGCTGGAGTCGGAAGGAAACTGGGCCGCGATTAGATTCATGGCCGTAACTATGGCTACCAAACTGCGTCGCGAAGAAAGAGCCCGCAATGCTAGGAGATAAAGGATAAAGGAGATTGTTAAGAGAAGAGCCCTACGGGCATCTCCCCCCGGCGAAGTAATATCTCGCGACAGTACCGCCGGGATCCGGGATAGGTGTGGTTGGTTTTAGAGCGGTTAGAGTCCCTCACTTCGGCTTCGGCTGAGTCGGCATGAAGCTTTCCTGTAGTCACACAACAACAAAAAAAAAAAAAAAAAACAAAAAAAAAAAAAAAAAAAAAAAAAAAAAAAACACACACACACATACAAGCAACAGCAGCGACGCATTCTTTTCATTTTTCCTTTCGCTTTCGCTTCTCCACCGTTTGCTTGCGTTGTTGTTGGTGGGAGAATATTTTTCGGTGCCGCGCTTGACCGTAACGGAACGCCAAGTGACGCGCTACCCTGCTTTTCAAGGGTATATTGTTTTGAACATTCGGTTTGCAACCGACTCTATATAGTCGGTTGTGTATCGGATATTGTGTATCAATATCATTGCTCATCCATTAGTCGCTCTTGGTTGGACATTTTTTTTTGTATTTGATCGTAGTATTTTATATTTATATTCCGGCCACGGTGCCCGACTTCTACTATATAAATACTCGCGATAAATTCCGCCAAGGCCACATATCCACGGTTCGTCGTTCAAAACTTCCACTTCTCCATTTCCGCTCACCTGCTTTGCGACTCTGATACGCGTTATCGCAAATCCATCAGCCAACCATGCCCACTGGTGATAAGAAATCTCGCAAGAAGTTTAACCCATCCACCCAGCTCCAACGGCTCAATCGCTACGCCCACATCTTCCCGTCCGGCCCCAACTGAGCGAGGTCCGACCACGTCCAGGGCTCACGCACCACATGCCTTTGAGGCCTTGTTGCTCCCCTCGGTCGTCCCTCGCACGGTTCCGAGCACTATGGCCCAATCGGCCGCCAGTTCCGCACGGTCTAAGTTTGCCTTGGCTGCAAGCAGACTGATACGCTTCGACCAGAAGCTCAGCGCTCCAGATGCTAGCACACTAACCCGCTCGCTCTCCCAAGTCCATCGAGATCAACTCCGAAGCCTGTGGGCGAAGGTGGACGCGGAGTTCGAGGCCTGTGTGGAGGCGATAACGGAAGTAGATCCAGAGGGGGTAGCTGACGTCCAGGGGATGTACGATGACTGCTACGCGGTCTACGCGCAATGCCTTGCCGAACTGAACGATCAGCTCGAACCCCCGACTGTCCCTCACACGCCTCAACTGGCCGTTCAAGTGCCGACGTCCGGCGGTTGCCGTCTTCCTCCATGTGACACTGAAGTTTTCAGTGGGGACTATCAGCAGTGGCCCACGTTCCGAGAGCTGTTCACCGCCATATATATAGAGAACTGTGTTCTCGTTTGTATATACTACAGTATATACATATACTGTATGGTTAGTGGTCTTACTTAACATACTACTTCATCGATTAACAACATGAGACCATGGTTTTATCCTTACACTCTACCCAGGGTTTAAGCCTTGCTGGTTCTAGTATACTTCGGAATGGCATTTGCGTCAACTGACAGTCCTCAATGTCGACAACCTCATAACGATCATTATCCAAAACTCTATTGATCCTGTACGGTCCTCGATACTTTGGTGCGAACTTCTTATTGATCCCCGGTGTTGTGTCCACATGCCGGACTGCTACATAGTCACCAGGTTCATACTTTAATGGGGCTCTATGTTTATGGGCATACATCTTCTCATTTCTTTTCTGCGACAACCGTATGTTCTCACTTGCTATTTCTCTTATAGTTTCCAACTCTCTAAGTTCTGACGCTAACTTCTCCTCTAGGTATTCGGTTAATTCATCTACAACGGGTCCTTTCTGTGGTATTCCAAATAACAATGTGCTAGGTGTCTTTTTCGTACTGCTGTTAACGGAGTTATAAATGGCGTGCTCTACCTTGCTCATCAACCTATACCAATCGGCTTGCTCAAGGGGCTCTGACAGTTTTCCTAACATAGGAGTAAGAACACGATTCACCCGCTCCACTTGGCCATTCGCCTGCGGTGCAACTGTAGCTACCTTAATGTGCTATATCCCTCTCTCCTGCAGAAAACTAGAGAACTCTAACGAGGTGAAACAGGTCCCACGATCTGATATTATCCTAGTAGGGCGACTATAGAAATCAAAATATTTACTTAAGGCATCCTTCGCTTCCCGCGTGCTGGTACTATTAACCGGGAACAATTTGACAAACTTAGTGAATGCATCTATTACCACAAGGAGGTGTTTTCGCTTAGATCTAATACTCGGCAATGGACCCAAATGATCAACATGTAGGGTATGAAAAGGAACACACGACTTTGGGATACTATGGAGCGTTCTGTTATGGATTGTTTTAGGCATCGAGTGTAGTATACACGGTAGACAGTTTCTGATGAACCTTGCCACTTTACTTCTCATTGACGGAAACCAGTAGGTCCTCAAAAGGTCACTCACGCACTTCTCTGCGGCCAGATGTCCTAGTTTTTCGTGTGACTTCTCTTCCATACACATTGGTACATAGAAACATAGTTTGTTTTCACAACTCCTCTTGTAAACAATACCATCTATCATTTCAAAATCTACTTCAATTCCATCCTCTAGCATTTTTCGAACCCTAACTACTTCCTTGTCTCGCATCTGTTCTGTTTGCAATATCAAATCAACATCTTCTGGCGTTGCACCTACTACCCCAACTATCAATGATTTTAGTAATCTTTCCTCCTGAAACTCTAACTTGTCCCTCTCTACTGTATCCTCAACACATTTTTTCACTTTATCTGAATTCCTACTACTAATGTACTTTACTCCCCCCACCACATCGTTAACGCTTCCTCTACATTGGCTCAAATCTCTAATTTCAATCTTCGATCCATCCTCTTCCCTATATTCACTATTCTCTATGTTATCTCTACAATCACTACCAAGGTTCTCTCTATCATCAGACTTCCACCTATTTCCCAATCTACTTCCTACTGCACTTGATTCTCCACACTCAATCGCAGGGTTCTCTACTGTACTACTACGCTCTCTACTGATATTTAATTCTCTACACTTAATCACAGGGTTCTCTACGGTACCTCTATGCTCACTACCAGGGTTGTCTCTACTTACACTATTCCTTGTATATTGCTTTCTACTCTCATCTTTTTCTAAATTAGACTTTTCTAAACCGTATTTGACTCTATAACCATCCTCTAACATATTCGTCACTTGATCTTGTCTGCTCAGCGCATCAACGTGCGCCATACTGGCCCCAGCTCTGTGCATAATGGAGTAATCATAGTTCTCTAACTCTAGGGACCACCGTGCTATCTTAGGACTAATTGACTTTCTGGTTAACGTCTGTACTAACGAATTACAATCCGTGATTATTTTGAAGGACCTATGCTCCAAATATGCTCTAAAACGCCTCAATGCATAAATTATAGCCAATGTCTCTAGTTCGAAACTATGATAACGTGATTCTCTTTCTGTTGTTTTGCCAGAATAATAGGACACAGGGTGCATCTTCCCATCATCTTGTCTTTGCATCAGTATTGCGCCATAACCGAATGAACTTGCGTCTGTATGTAATTCCGTTTCTCTATTTGGGCTAAAAATGGCTAATACCGGAGGATTTGCCAACGCATTCTTAAGAGTTTCAAACGTCTTCACCTGTTCTCTATTCATGGGAAACGGACCACCTTCTTTTAACAACTGCACCAAGGGCTTAGCTGTCGTCGCAAATGACAACATGAAACGTCGAAAATACGAAAAGAATCCCAAGCATGAGTGCAGTGCTTTTACATTTTGAGGGACTGGGTATTTTTTCAAGGCCTCAATATGGGAATCACTAGGAACTATTCCGTTTTGATTAACTTTATACCCCAGGAAATCGATGTTTCGATTGACAAACCTACACTTTTTTAAATTTATCTCTAAATTTTGCTCGCTAAACCGAATGCATAGTCTTTTTAATATATCCATGTGTTCTTCAACTGTTTTAGTCGCTACTAATATATCATCCATGTACACTACAATGCTTTTGTTCCTAATAAAGTCTCTCAAGAGCTCCGAAATAAATCTTTGAAAAATAGCGGATCCATTTTTTAACCCAAAGGGCATTCTCAAGTACTCATACTGTCCTTGCGGTGTCACAAACGATGTATACGGAACTGATTTTTCTTCTACGCCTATTTGATGATACCCGCTTTTCAAATCTATAATGGAAAAACAGCACTTGTTTTCTAAAAACTCAAGACAGTCCTCAATAAGGGGCAATGGGAAATTATCTTTAACAATTCGTTTGTTCAGACCACGGTAATCGACACACATTCGAAGTTCTCCTGATTTTTTTTTTACTAGGACCAACGGGGAAGCATAAGGAGACTCACTATGACGGATTACTTTCTTTTCTCTCTCATGGTAGGATAAACGACGCGGAGTACAATGAAATGGTGTTGTTTCTGTTACACGAATCTGCATCTGATACTTTGGTGGTGCTTTAAAGTCAAATTCTTTGTGTAAATAGTATGTCTTAATAACTTCCCTACACTTTTCTGCAATAGTGAGGCCAAATTCGAAACCTACGTTAATATGTTCCTCTTCATCAATCTCTACCGACGCACAAAAGTTACTGAATTCGTCGCCTTGATTCATATTCTCGATGACCATTTTGTCATTCCTTGAGTTTTCTTGTGTCTGATTTTTAAATGGACTAGAACGTTTGATTAGCTCGCTTCTTTCTGATTGATTACCGTCTAACTTATCATATAGTCTTATGTTAATATTATTTTTACTTTCGGTGAATAAAGACGCGCAGGTTAAACTAATAGCTTTTTGCTTTAACGAACTTAATGGTGTGTGTTGCTTCGCATTGATATTTTTCTTATGAACTAATTTTACTTCAATAACTTTAAGGGCATCGCGTCCCAACAATACCGGCAAAGGCAGCATGTTATCATCTACGATGTTTAATAAAACGATATATTTCTTTGTGCAAAATTCAATATGGCACTTAAATTTTCCCCATATGGGAATTGGTTGTCCTCCTAGTCCATAGTATTTCCTAACTTCATTATAGGCTTCAACTATAGCCGACTTCGGTATCAAAGACTTATGAATAAAACTTACAGGGCTACCTGTATCAAATAGACTAAAAATACTGACGCCTCTTTGTTCACCAAACGGAAGTCATAAAGTGATTAACTGGACAGCCGCTAAATCGTCGTTGTTTTTTTCTCCTGGTCGCTCCTCATCTTGAACTGCAGCTACCCTAGTGGCCATCTTTCGTTTCGGGCACTGCGAATATAGGTGGCTGGTACTCCAACAGTTAAAAAATGCCCCATCCGGTCTCTTTGGCTGACTGCATTCCTTCATAACGTGCCCAAATTGCCGACAGTTGTAGCAACGCATTGCGCCACCACCTTGCTGCTGCCCAACTGCCATACTCACATTTAGTTTTCCCTTTGTCATACCTTCGCTACGAATTGCTACGACGCCAGGAGCTCTTCTGACCTTATCATAGGTGACCATCTTGTCACGCAACTCGTTGAGTGTGATGCAGTATAGCATGGATGCTGCCATGCCCGTCTTGTCCTACGATGAATTTGACCACATCGCTCGTGGCCATGTCTGCTTGCGACGCTATGCTGCACATTGCGACGAAATATTGCAATGCGCTTTCATTATTTGCAATTTTCCGTGCCTCCAGTCGCTTTCCAATGTCCCACGCTGTCACTTTCTGCTCAAAGACGTTGAGCAATTCTGCTCGCATCAATTGCCAAGTCAAAGGCGCCACATGGTCGATGTACGCCTTCGCCGATCCGCCTAGCAGCCGCTTCGCTAATATCCAGCATTTTGACTCGGATACACCATGGAAATTCATAATGTCCTCAAAGTTACTTATCCAACTGGTTACAGCCTGGTCGTCATCTCCAGAAAATGGACGCATCAACGCCTCAATGTGTGTCAAGTCGATGCAATCTCTCGGCGTTTCCAACTCCATAGCCTCTTTCTCCGTTTTCAATATGCTTAATTTGAGATCAGCTAAGCGCTTGCGAGAAACGTACAATTGTTCCAACTGCTGCAAACGGCGCGATTCTTCTTCGTATTCATCTGATCGCATGGTCAATTTCGAACAAGCGTTGTCTTGTCGCGGCATGAATGCTTCTCGAGCCTTCTGCACATTTTCACCATGTTCTTCTGGCGCCGCTTTTACTGCGTGTTGTGCACTACGGTTGTCTCTATCTATCTCGCGCTCAACCGGGACTGCAAAAATGTCTGCCTGCATAGTCTCGTCTGCGCTTGGCGCCGTATTTCCTAGCTCATGCGTGTCTTCCATGATTTTTTTCACTGCTGTACGTAATTGGTGTATGTTGGCATCTTGATCAAAATATACGTTTTGCCTACGCAATATGTCGCTAAGTTCACTTTTGGTTTTCGCTCTTATGTCTGCATAGTTCATCGCAGAGTTTTATTTATTATACCCGATACTCAAAATGAGTATTGGGGTATATTAGATTTGTGGTAAAAGTGGATGTGTGTAACGTCCAGAAGGAATCGTTTACGACCCCATAAAGTATATACATTCTTGATCAGCATCAATAGCCGAGTCGATTGAGCCCTGTCTGTCTGTCCGTCCGTCCGTCTGTCCGTCTGTCCGTCCGTCCGTCTGTCCGTCCCCTTCAGCGCCTAGTGCTCAAAGACTATAAGAGCTAGAGCAACGATGTTTTGGATCCAGACTTCTGTGATATGTCACTGCTACAGAAATATTTCAAAACTTTGCCCCGCCCACTTCCGCCCCCTCAAAGGGCGAAAATCTGTGGCATCCACAATTTTAAAGATACGAGAAAACCAAAAACGCAGAATCGTAGAGAATGACGGTATCTTTTAGACTGCGGAATCTGAATTGGATCGTATTGTTATTAAGCTTTGCTTAGAGTAAAACATTAGCGCCTAGATCTCAGAGACTATAAAAGCTAGAGCAACCAAATTTGGTATCCACACTCACAATATATTGGACCGAGACGAGTTTGTTTCAAAATATCCCTTCTGGGGATATTCACAAATCTCAGAGACTATTAAAGCTAGAGTAACCAAATTTGGTATCCGCACTTCTGTTAGATCTCACTATAAAACGTATATCTCAAAATTTCGCCCCACCCCCTTCCGCCCACACAAAGGACGAAAATCTGTTGCATCCACAATATTGCAGATTTGAGAAAACTAAAAACGCAGAATCATAGATAACGACCATATCTATCAGATTGCTGAATCTGGATCAGATCAGATCATTTTTATAGCCAAAGGAAACAAATCAATTTGCAGTGGCTACGCAGCGCGTGACGTCACGCTCAGACTGATTTTCTGTCTCTCTCGCACGCACTCTTTGTCGTGTCGTTTAATATTAGCGGCGTCTGCCGGAGGAGAGCCATACTGACTTAGTATCGGGTATATCTGTAGAGTTGCGGTGTCCGCAGCAACTCACAACGTTCCCCCTCGTTTTTTTTTTTTTGGGCAAACCCCACACCTGATATGTAAACTTTCAATAGCACGGTTTTATTATATGTTCTTCTGTCTTCATTGTCGTATATAAATTAATGTGTGTTGGCATATCGATACTTGTCAAGGACAAGTATCGATATATCGAGTACATTGGTATTTCTTATAATACTATCGATGAGTAACTCTTAAACTAATATTCAAATCTTATAAACTAATATTCATATCTTACAAATATAATTTCAACCCCCACAATTTAATATTCAAGCAATAGCTAATAATAAAGCTACGTCTCCCACAGCATTTGATAATGCTGTCAATATACCAGCATTATAAGATTTTACATTTTGAAAATAAATAAATTAGGACTAATAATTAATAGTATTATTGATAAAACAAATATCAAAACTAATATAATAAATCGATTAATATTCTCATCTCTACTTATATTGTTAGGTTGTTTTAGTATTATAACCCTACATTTGTATTTACCTTGCTGCTAGCTTATAATTATTAGTGTTAATCTACAATTGTATTTACTATTAACGTAGTACGAAATATCGTAAGTATCCGAATAAGTATCGATATGAATAATCATCCGATAGTTCTAGTTCTGCGAACTAGAACTATGCGAGAACTAGATCGGAATAGAACCAGAGATCGGAGCGGGGTTCAATGAGCACTTTTGCGGTATCAACAGGACAGAGTGGTTGGTAAAGAATTAAGTAAAATAAAATCATAAAAAGTACGAAACATCCGTGTACTTTCTGCGCCAATAACTTCAGAAGTGGGATAGTAGCCCTTTAAAGAATCTGCCTACATAAGTATTTGTCTACTGGCATCCCCGACAACGAGTATTTTCCACATTTTATAAATGGCTGAGGAAACCATGGCAAACATTGACAAAGAAAAAATTGTAGAGTGGTTGCTGGAGAAAGAGATCATTTTTCCAGCCAGCGCAACACTAAGGCAACTTCGCAAGCTTGCCATAAGTGGTGGAATGGACGAAGTTTCTGAAAGTCTGGTGAATAAATCGGATATTGAATCGGAGGAGAAAGTGTCTGAAAATGAGCAGATCGACGATATGAAAGAAGAAGAATTACTTGACGCCGCAATAAGGGTTGCTGAGAAAAAGAAGAAACTGGCTGCCTTAATGGTAATGGACAACCATGTGACCGATGACATCCGAATGGTCAAGCAACTGATTGCCCCTTTTTCTGCCAGTGAAAATGATGAAGCCTCTGAATGGGTCTTGAATTTTGAACGGATTTGCGGAGGCGTGAACGAAAGCAGCAATTTTAAGCTTCGTTGTGTGCGCATGTTGATGAAGGCGGGAACAGAGGCGGACTTGTTCATGCGTGTCGACAAATCAAAGACTTACGACGAGTTTAAAGGAAACTTCCTAAAAACTTTTGGCCGCAGCAATTCAACTGCCGACGTGGTACTCCCGTTGAAGGAAACCTTTTTCAACCCGGAGAAAAACTCCGTAATGGGATATATTCTTCGCATGGAAGAAATTGCTATGCGTGCCGACATCGAAGAGAAATTGACAGTGCAGTTCATCATTGATGGTTTTCGTGATCGATCTTCCAGTATCGCCTTATTGTATTCAGCGTCGACCATCGGAAAACTTAAGGAGCTAGCTCGACAATACGAGGCTTTGAGGAAGAGTACCCAGACGAATTTTAGGCGCACTGGGATGACTGCTTCCGGAAATGACCGGAGCCAGGCGCGCTGCTATAATTGTTCAGCACATGGCCATTATGCTTCATCGTGTCCCGCACCTAAGCGGGAGAAGGGATCGTGTTTCCAGTGTGGATCCATGCAGCACCAGGTGAAGGATTGCCAACAGAAGCCTATGTCAGCCCAGCGATCCGTGGGTACAGCCAGCAACCCGCCGATGGACGACAGAGAGGAGAACAATATTTTTGTTCCTATTGTTAATCAGGTAGGGGTATATTTTTACACTGATATAAAACGCAGGTATCAAATTAAATTTCTTTCTGGCATGTTGGACACCGGTAGCGCTATTAATTTGATGCAGCGCTCGGCGATACCTTATGAAAATTTTGATGGTGTACTAAGACCGACAGAGTATTTTGGAGTTAACGGTTCGAGAATAAGCATTTTTGGAAAAATAATTGTCAATTTAGTTTTTCATAACATTGAAAAAGAACTTATATTTTTCGTTGTACCAAACAACTATATTTCGTATAATGTCCTTCTGGGGCGCAGTTTCCTTGAAAATTATGGAATAAAATTAATTTTTGAAAATGAAATTGAAAATAGAGTATTAGTGAACAGTGACTTA
This sequence comes from Drosophila persimilis, assembly GCF_003286085.1. NCBI lineage: Eukaryota > Metazoa > Arthropoda > Insecta > Diptera > Drosophilidae > Drosophila > Drosophila persimilis. The sequence continues at coordinate 24,960 of NW_020825495.1, forward strand.
GATGAAAATAGAGTATTAGTGAACAGTGACTTAGATGAAAATAGAGTATTAGTGAACAGTGACTTAGATGAAAATAGAGTATTAGTGAACAGTGACTTAGATGAAAATAGAGTATTAGTGAACAGTGACTTAGATGAAAATAGAGTATTAGTGAACAGTGACTTAGATGAAAATAGAATATTAGTGAACAGTGACTTAGATGAAAATAGAGTATTAGTGAACAGTGACTTAGATGAAAATAGAGTATTAGTGAACATTGAGAGCGACCAAATTGAAAATGTAGTATTGACAAATAGAGACAGTGAGATGATGTTATCAGATATCAATAATAATGGATTATTGAAGGATGAAAATTATGAGAATAAGATTAGTGTCCAATTGAATTGTAATAACATTGACCTTTTATTGAAAGATAACGAGCAAAAGCATATGGCAAGTGAATCATTAGAAAGAACCAACTTAGATATACCGTATATATATAGTATTGAAATAACAAAAGAAGAGGACAGCTATAATATCGACCCAAAGCGAACTGATAAAGAACGTAGTAAATTCATGGAATTGATAAAACTTAACTATTCAGACTTAACTAACATTCCAGCAATTCAACATAACTATGAAATGAACCTCAAACTTAAATCAGAAGAACCTGTACGCACTGTTCCGAGAAGACTTTCATATCAGGAGAAGAAAGAAGTAGATACCCAAATAGATGAACTATTGAAAAAAGGCTTCATAAGAGAAAGTAAATCGCCTTACAGCTCTGCAATAGTATTAGTTAAGAAAAAATCAGGGGAAAAAAGAATGTGTGTAGATTACAAACAGCTTAATAAGATTTGCATTCGTGATGGATATCCATTGCCACTAATAGACGACTGCTTAGAGAGATTAGAAGGGAACACAATTTTTACACTTTTAGATTTGAAACACAGTTATCACCAAGTAAAAGTAGCAGAAAGTTCGGTGCAGTATACAGCATTTGTCATACCTAGCGGACAATATGAATACACAAGAATGCCTTTTGGGCTTATGAATGCACCAGCAGTATTTATGAGATTTATTAATTTCATTTTACAACCATTAATTCGCGAAGGTAATGTAGTAGTTTACATGGACGATATCGCTATAGGTTCCAAGTCGTTCAACGAACATCTTATAACAGTAGGTAGAGTTTTAAGAATTCTCGCAGAATATCGACTAGAAATTAAGGTTAGTAAATGTCAATTTGGTTATGAAAGTATTGAGTTCTTGGGATATACCCTTTCTGGTAAGGGAATAAGCCCAAACTGTGAACACACAGCAACCATTAAGCATCTGCCATTGCCAAAAGATCGCCATGAAATGCAAAAGGTTTTGGGATTATTCTCTTATTTTAGGCGTTTCATTCCTGCTTACTCAAGAATAGCAAAACCATTACAAGAACTTACAAAACCTGGAACTAAGTTTGAGCTTCAAGACAAATGCATACAAATTTTTGAATATCTTCGAGAAAAACTGATTTCGTCACCAGTATTAGCTCTGTATAATCCAAATCGAGAAACAGAATTGCATTGTGATGCAAGTAGTGAAGGTTTTGGTGGAATTTTGTTGCAGAAACAAGATGACAATAAGTTTCACCCAACAGCATATTTTTCACAGAGAGCGACAAAACTAGAGGCAAGATACGAAAGTTTCAAGCTGGAAACGTTAGCTGTGATCTATTCATTGAGGAAATTTCGAATTTATTTAGAAGGGATTCCGTTTAGAATTATAACAGATTGTAACTCAGTAGTTTTATGTTTAGGAAAGGGACGTCTTCATTCAAATATCGCCAGATGGGCCATAGAGCTAGCAAATTATAATTACACTTTAAAACATCGTAGTGGAAAATATATGTCCCATGTGGACACCTTAAGTAGATATCCTTCAGCGCTTAATCAAGATTTTGAATATGAACCAATAGTGACATTTCATGAAAGTGATAACAAAGACCGAATAGTTTCCGTGATTGAGTGCGACGACATTAATCTTCAGCTTCAGATAACACAAAACAGGGACAACCATATAGGAAAATTAAAAGAACAATTGGAGCATGGACCTGTTAAGAAATTTTCATTGAGCGATGGAATTGTTTATAAAATAGGTGAGAACGACGTTGAGCTGTTTTATGTCCCAGCTGAAATGGAAACGCAAATAATCAGAAGAGTTCACGAAAACTTATGTCACTTAGGAACTGAGAAATGTATGAAAGAAATCTTAAGACATTATTGGTTCCCGAATATGAGATCTAAAATCGATTTGTTTATAGGAAATTGTTTAAATTGTATCATGTTTTCAGTCCCCACTTCACAATATTCCTAAGCGACCAATCCCATTCGACACCTTACACGTAGACCATTTTGGACCACTTCCCGCTGTTATATCAAAGAAGAAGCATGTATTAGTTATCATTGACGCCTTTACGAAATTTGTAAAATTATTTTCTGTAAATACGACAAGCACTAAAGAAGTCAACACATGTTTTTCAAAGTATTTTCAATTTTATAGTCGTCCACGTAGAATTATTAGCGATAGAGGAACGTGTTTTACATCATTAGAATTTAGTAAATTTTTGTTAGAAAATAATATAGAACACGTGAAAGTGGCAACTGCTTCACCCCAAGCGAATGGTCAGGTAGAACGGGTTAACAGAACTATGAAAGCTATGCTCGCCAAAATAACTGAGCCAATAAATCACGAAGATTGGAGCAAACTTTTAATAAAGGCTGAATATGCAATTAATAACTCAGTCCATTCGACCACGAAAGAATTGCCTTCAGTGTTGTTATTCGGAGTCCAACAGAGGGGTTGTAATATTGACGCGTTAACAGAATACTTAGATGATAAACAAGACCGAACTCAAAGCGATTTAGAATCAGTACGTAAGAAATCTTTGGATAAAATCGAGCATTGTCAGCAGAAGAGTGAAGAGTATTTTGAAAGGAATCACAAAAATCATATTGAGTTCTTGGAAGGCGATTTCGTTGTAATGAGAAACATTGACACCACAATAGGTACAAATAAAAAATTTGTTCCGAAGTACAGGGGTCCGTACATCATCAAAAAGGTATTGCCGAACGACAGATATGTGTTAAATGACATTGAAAACTGCCAAATAAGCCAAATCCCGTATGAGGGCATTATAGAGGCATGCCGATTAAGGAAATGGGCAGATTGGCGTAATCAGTGTGAAAGTGACCCCTACTTAAATAGTTAACAAAATATATATATACACATATAATTAAAATTACTCTTAATTACATATTTACGATCGAGGGCGATCTAATTGTCAGGATGGCCGAGCTGTTAGGTTGTTTTAGTATTATAACCCTACATTTGTATTTACCTTGCTGCTAGCTTATAATTATTAGTGTTAATCTACAATTGTATTTACTATTAACGTAGTACGAAATATCGTAAGTATCCGAATAAGTATCGATATGAATAATCATCCGATAGTTCTAGTTCTGCGAACTAGAACTATGCGAGAACTAGATCGGAATAGAACCAGAGATCGGAGCGGGGTTCAATGAGCACTTTTGCGGTATCAACAGGACAGAGTGGTTGGTAAAGAATTAAGTAAAATAAAATCATAAAAAGTACGAAACATCCGTGTACTTTCTGCGCCAATAATATATTCTTTTCTGTAAAAAATAACTAAAGAAGCAATTATTAAAACAAAAGATATAAATAATAAACTTATTCAATCGAATAATAAAGTTATAACAATTCTCAAAGAATTTAACGAAACTAATTCAAATTCAATAAAATAAACTATATTATTTAATAAAAAATATAAACTTAATAAAAAGCAGCTTAATCTAATAGAAATTAAATTTACAAATCTAATTCTACAAATTGATAAATATTTCACGATCTAAAATGAATTATTTCATATCACTAACACCACAAATTAGTATTTTTATTAAACTATTTAAATTTATAATCATAATATACATGAATCTCTTCTTAAAATTAATAAATTTAGAGGTAATCAATGTAAAATTATTAATAAATATTCACGAATTTTCCCCCCTCTAAAAGATAAATTAATTTTCCATGCTGACTAAAAGAATATAAATCTTTATATTTATATAAGCTGCTCTAAAAAATGATAAAAATGATAATATAATTATTGTAGCGCCATTTGAATAATAATAATTGTTATTAGGATAGTATTTCATGAAGTCTATTGTAAGTTAAGCTAGGTCAAAGCGGGAGCGCAATAAAAGCTCGCTCTCTCGCTCTTGGCGAATTCGCCCCGCTTTGCCACCGTAGGTAAGGTAGGCATAGAAGAAATTGTTTTAATATATGCAGAGTCGAGAAAAATCCATGAAATCGAACGCACGCACCCCTTTTCTTTCGTCGTATTGTAACGAGCCGTTCTTCTCCGTCTGATGCAGCTGGGCTGGCTCAGCGGTCGGTAGGCTCGCTGCAACAATATTTATATGTTGCCCCGACGACAAGTAAGAAGGCACGGGTTGGGTCTTGTACTGGTATGTTAAAATGCTTTATTGGTATCTTAAGTCTATCTTACGCTACGCGGATTCCGGCGCTGGATCTCCTCCCGACTCTCCTCTGTGGTCCGATGAGCGCGTTGCTCCCTGGGCCCCCCACGGCGTCGCCAAGCGTGGCACCGCCGGCTCTACTGACTGGGGCTAGCGATTCTTGGCACGGGGCCCAAATCCACCTCTCAGTCAGGCGCCTGACGCGTTCGCTCTCACTCGACTCACTTGGCTTTTCGGCCCGAGGGTGCCTCACTCCTGAAGGGATGCGCTTCAAGCGGGGCGCCGTTGGTTCAAGGGATTTGAGTCTTTGGCTCTTGGCTGCACGCTCGAGTCCGCCTCTTAATCCTCACACAACGCGTTCGCTTTCTACGGTTCTCTTCCCTTTGCTTGGTTTCACTTTCGTGGCTCACTATTCACTTCACTCTTGTTGGCTCCGTCTGTGGACTGTCCTCTTTTCTGGTCGCGGCCCTCCTCTTATACGCTCGCTTCTGCGTCGGCGCCGCCGATGCCGCCTGGCGCTAACGGCACTTTCCGCCATGCGGTGCCCGTATTTTTCCATCGGCGTTCCTTCATTCCCTTGTCGCTTTCCAACGGGACCTAGCTGGTGGCGTGATCTCATGACCATATTTGGTCATGCGCTGGACCACTGCCGGCCCGATCCCGTCATCCCGCTGCTCGCTCTCCAACGGGACCTGGCTGGTGGCGTGATCTCATGACCATATTTGGACATGCGCTGGGCCACTGCCGGCCCGATCCCGTCATCCCGCTGCTCTCTCCCCAGGGGTCCTCCCCTCTCATCTTGGGACCCCGGGAGAGCTCTCCTCGGGAATTCGCCGCCTCCGGATATCCCCGGATAACGGTCGTTAGCGCTTAACCCTATACTGCCCCCTATGTGTGGGAATACCTTTCCTCACACTTCCCCCTTTCTTTTATTGGCGGAAAAGCCCCGGTTTTCCGCGACCCAGGTTTGGGATGTTTCAAAAATACCCGCGCGATCGGCGCGCGCGTGCCTTGTTCTCGACCGGGGTCCCTGGCGCCCTCTTTCGGCCTTGCGCCTGGCGGTGTTGCCGTATCTCTTCGATGCGTGCGATCGATTCGATTTCCCCCTATCGATGGTTCGCAGAGGAGCTTCTGTCGCCCCCGCCCGATATGGGTAATGGTCGCTATTCTGACCTACTCGATATGACACAGAGTTGCCCTTACGCTCCACTCGATAAAGCGTAGGGTCGTCTTTGCGATCTACTCGATATGTCGCAGCGTGCGTACTCTACTTCCGGATCGCGAATCCCTCAATGGACTGGGACCGTACTATTTCCTCGCGATGCCGGACGTTTTGTTAGTTTTTCTTGTGCGCGTCTGGTCTTCCCTACCGCCCTCCGCTGGCGCGCCCGCCTTCCGCCTGCCCTCTGGATGCTTCGGGTAAGTTTTTCTCCCGCTTTGCCGCCCTCCGCCGCCTTCATTCAAGCTTCCCCGATGCCCCGCCGTTTCTCGGCCGCCAGGTAAGACCGTGTTTTTTTTTTTCATAATATTTTTTTTTTTTTTTTTATTGTTTTCGTTTTCCGTTGCTTCCCTTTTTTTTCACTCCTCTTCTCTACTCTTCTCACCTCCTCAGTACTCAGCCCGGAATACCTCCTGCCGATCGGTGGACACCAACAGCCGGTACCGGACGCCACCGTCGTTGACCAGGCGCTTCACCCTCCTTGAGGTTGGCTTTATCCGCGCGAGGGAGCACTCCTCGCGGTTGACGGGCCGCCACCGTGCGTTGTCCGCCGATCTCGTCTGGGGCCACGATGCCTGGCGCTGGAGCTCGGGCCGGCGCGCCTCCGCCCGCTCCCCTGGGCACGACGCCTGTCGGCCCAGCTTCGGTCGCTCGCCATGGCTGGGTTCCGGCCATTGCCACGGTCCTCTCTCCCATGGCTCAGGTGAGTGGCGTTCCGCTGCCTCGTCCTTCTCCGCTTCCGCCGTTGCTCCCGCGCCGTCACCCGCTTCGCCGTCGGTCGCCGCCTCGACTACGGGTACCGCCGCTGGGCCCTCCGCCGACAGTGATGTTGTCGCGTTCGCTGTACCCTCCGTCTCGCCCTCTACGGCCGTGGGTGCTGCCGCTGGGCCTGTCGACCCCTGTGGCCGTGCCCGCCGCCTCGGGTCCCGCTCGTCACTGGCGCGTGGTGCCTCTTCCCACAGTCGCGCCTCCCCCGGCTCTTGCCCGGGCTGCTGAGGCGCGGGCCCCGAGGCCCACGATATGTGCAGCGTTTGCACGTGCCACAACATGCCGTCTCTTACCGCGGAGCGCACCTCCTGCGAGACGAACGGCCCAATGGCGGCTCCCTGTGGCCCGTGCCAGTGCTGCTGCTGCTGACGCTGCTGCTGCGGCTGCTGCCGCGGCTGCTGATCCCCTTGGCCGCGCGCGTTGTCGTCCGGCGGCCGACTCTGGAGCGGCTCTTCCTCTGCCCCCGGTGACGGTGGGGCCTGCGGCAGTGGCTCCTCCTCGGACTCGTTGTATTCAGGGGGTGGCTGCCAAAGCTCTTCCTCCTCCACCTCGGCTCGTCGTAGCCTCTCCTGCCACTCCTCTTCGGGCGACTGGACTCGGGCCGCCTTCGGCGCTGGTGGGCACTCCGCCTCCTCCTCATCGCTGGAGATCACCGCCAGCCCGCCTGCCGCGCCCTCCGCCCGCGTCGCCCTTGCCTTCTCCGCTTCCGTACGCAGATGCGCCCTCTCCTTTTGCTCCGCTGCGTTCATCTTGCTAATGCACCTCCATTGGTGCGCGACGTCTCGTTTGTGGCGCTCCGCCTCCGCTTCTTGCACCTCCTTCTCGGCCTCCTGCGTGGCCTTCAGCCTCTTTGCCAGCGCCAGGGCGTCCTCCCACACACGCCGTTGCCTCCGCTCCTCCGTCGCCGCGGCCAGCGCGAACCGCCGGTGCCATTCCGCGAGGAGTCGTGCCTCAGCGGCCGCGTTGTCTTCCGTGGCGTCAGCCGGCGTTGCCTGCGGCTCCTTGACCGCGGTTTCGATCGGCGTTGGCTGCCGCTCCTCGACCTGTGGGTCTGTCGGTCGCTGATCCCTTTGCCGCGCCGTCGACCTCCCCCTTGTGCGTGCCGACGACTCCTCTTCCCTGGCCGTACGCGTCGACCGGGTGGACGCCCGCTTCGAGGCCCTCTCACTGGACTCCTCCTTCCGCGTTGTGCGCCCCCTCCTTCCTCTCTCAGGCCGCTCCTCGCGCTTGCTGGTCCGGGGCTCCTCGCGCTTGCCGGTGTGGGGCTCCTCGCGCTTGCTGATGCGAGGCTCCTCGCGTCTGCTGGTCCGGTGCTCCTCGCGCCTACTGGTCCGGTGCTCTTCGCGCTCGCCGGCGTGGGGCTCCTCGCGCTTGCTGGTGCGGGGCTCCTTGCGTCTGCTGGTCCGGGGCTCCTCTCGTCGGCTGGTCGGGGGCTCCTCGCGCTTCGCCTCTTGTGCGCGTTTTCTCCGCGGTGCCGGCTTCCCAGCTCACCAACTCCAGATCGCTTCCTGCATCGGTGTACCCCGGCGATACCACCGGGGACATCGTCGGTCCCGTGGATCCCGCGGTCGACACCAGCGGTGAGGCCAATAGCTGCAGCTCCGGGGACCTACTCCTGCTCGCCCTTTGCATGTCACCCATGGCCGGATACCCGCGGCGAATCCATTTTCGCTGCTCCGTCAAGTATCTTATTAAATGATGCTGCATCTTACACTTTTTTTTTTCTTCCACGTGGTCCACTTTGAAAAGACCTGATCGCGCGCTGCCCCCTCCTTTATAAGGGCTCGTGCCGGTGCTCACCGTTTCCTGTAACGGTGCCTTACATGGGCCCGTGGGACGGCTCTCTCTTGCCTTCCAGCTGGCTCTCTCGCTCGCTCCCGTTTTGAAAGTTATCCGCGCCTCTCGCCGCGTTAACCCTAGGGTGCCCCCTGGTTTTGTAAGCCTTCCTTCGGTTCCCACTTCTTCCTCCTTTTTTTTATTTTTTTTTTATTTGGCCCTTTCTACTTCCAGGTCTGGCGACGTGTTGTTTGGCTTCGCCTTGAATCTGGTAAGCTTCCCGAGTTCTTGGGTTCCTCATCTCACCTTGCCTTTTCTTTCAGCCCGTCCTTGGGTTCCGATCCAGGGTGCTGACCGATCTTCCAGCCCGTGATCAACAGGTCCTCCGACCTTTCGCCCGTGCTGCCAACATCGGCCCGCCCCCCGTGGCCAGCTCCGCCCATCTCTGGATCGGCTTAGACGCGGATGTCACCCCCGTGCAGCGCCTCGGACCCAGGGATCATCCGATTCCCCAGCCGGTAGACCGCGCACGGGCGGCATCCGCTTTTGTCCCGCCATCCCCGACGTTAGCAGCTGGCTTCGATGTCCTGGACCCGGACTTGGGCTTCTGCTCATCTCGGAACCCCTTCTCGGGTGCCCCCTCGTCCGTCGGCACACCACGCAACGCGCCCCCCCCCCCCTGGGCTAGTGGTAACCCGGGTATCTTCTACCCTTTTTGCCTTTGCTCCGTTCCTATTGGCTGACGAGCTAATCCTCCTTTTTTTTTTCTTGTAGGTCCAGCTTCATTGGTCCGCCGGCCGCCGTCTGCAGCTTAGTTTTACTGAACCTTAGTTGTAAGAGTATCCTGTATGGCCTTGTCCTGCGTGGCATCTAGTTGGGCGGCCCGCTCCTCCCTTGTGAGCGATTCCTGTCCTGCGTGACACGCGTGGTTCTGAGTTTTACCGAACCTTAGTTGTAGGCTCATCCTGTACGACCTTGTCCTGCGTGGCATCCAGTTGGGACTCTCCTCTCCGCCCCTGCCGCTAGTTTCTGTCTTTCGTGCTCGTCCATCCCTCTCCGTATGCCTTGCTCGTTGCCCCTCCTTGTGCGTCGTCTACGCTTCGGTTCCAGGGCCTGTTTCAGGGGTTCCTTCCCCGGGTTGTGGCTTCAGGTCCCCTATATGGGCGGTCCGCGTCCGTTTCTCGCTGTCCTTCTTCAATTTACAAATGACCGGGGACACGAAATCCACTATGGTGTAGGGACCGTCGTATTTCGGGGCCAGTTTTGCCGCAAACCCTTCGGCCGCGTTGGATAGATGGTGTTGCTTGGCCCATACCTTGTCTCCAATCGTGGGTTTCCACGCTCTCCTCCTCAGGTTATAATACCTCGCCTGGTCCTGCGCCGCTCTTTCGAGATTCCGCCTCACCAGTTGAAATACCTCTCTCAACTTGGCAGCGTTCTCGTCCGGATTGAGCGTGCCCTGTCCTGTGCCCAGCGCTTCGTCATCGTATAGAGCCTTTGGTAGCCTCGGCTCTCTCCCTTGTACCACAAACGCCGGCGCGTACCCGGTGGATTCGGACACCCCTGAATTTACGGCCAGCATTATCTCTGGCCATTTCTCATCCCAGTTCCTCTGGTTCCCTTCGGTGAACTGAGCTATCATAGTTTTCACCGTCCGGTTAGTTCGCTCCGTCGGGTTCTCCTGCGGCGTGTACGGGGCCGTGAACTGATGCCGTACGCCCATCTGCTCCAAAAACCTCTTAAACGCTCTACTGGTGAACTGGACGCCATTATCTGTGATCACCACCTTCGGCACGCCAAACCGGGACACGATGCGCTCTCGGAACGCTTTCGTTAGTGCTTCCGCCGTGGCCTTTCTCATGGGGACCAACTCGGTCCATTTCGAGAACCGATCCACCATCACCAATAACATGGCATTTCCATGCTTTGACCTGGGCAGCGGGCCCACAAAGTCGGCGCACACCGTTGCCCACGGCTCCTCTGGCACTCGTGTCAGCATTTTTCCGGCCGCCTGCAGTTGACTTGGTTTGTAGCGTAGGCTGATTTCACACCTCCTCACGTATGTCCTCACATCTCGATGCATCCCCGGCCAGTAGTACCGGGCGGCTACTCTGGCCATCGTCCTTCTGCCGCCCGCGTGCCCCGCCTCCGGCGAGTCGTGATTCTCTCTTATGACTCTCTCTCTTAGACCCTTTGGAACGCATAACTTCCATGATGCTATTTCCTCTTCTCCCGCTCGGTGCGGGATGTGCCGGTATACCCGGCCTGCTTCCTCGACGTAATCCGGATATTTCCTCGGTTCCGTCCTCATCCTCTCTTTAACCTTTTTAATCCATCCGCACTCTGCCTCCGGTTCGTGTCCCTTCTCTGCATCCTCCTCGGTGGTTCTCAGGCATCGCTCCGCCAATGGCTGTCGGGACAGTGCGTCCGCCACTACGTTCAGCTGCCCTTTCCTGTATGCCACTTCGAAGTCGTATTGTTGTAGCTCCAGCGCCCACCTGGCGATCCTCCTTGTTGGGCTCTCGATGCTATTCAACCATTTCAACGCCATGTGGTCTGTGACCACCTTGAAATGGTATCCCTCCAGATAGGGCTTTAGCTTTCTTATAGCCCATACAATGGCCAGACACTCCTTTTCGGTCGCCGAATAGTTCTTTTCCGCGCTGTTCAGGGTCCTACTGGCGTATGAGATGACCCTTTCGCCCTTCTCCGTCTCTTGCGTCAGGATCGCCCCCAGTCCGTAGTCGCTGGCGTCCGTCTGGAGCACGAATTTCTTTGAGAAATCTGGGCATGCCAACACTGGGTCTGCTGTCAGCCGACTTTTTACGTCCTCGAACGCTTGTGGCTGCTCCGTTGACCATTCCCACTTGGCCTTCTTCTTCAGCAAAGTGCTGAGGGGCTGCACCAACGTGGCGAATCCCTTTACGAAACGCCTGTACCAGGAGGCCACGCCCAAGTATTGTCGTAGCTCTTTGACACTTGCTGGCGGCTGCAACTCCTTAATGGCCGCCACTTTCTCGGGATCGGTGCAGATTCCGTCTCCCGTTACCAAATGCCCCAAGCATCGTAGCTCCTTCCTAAAAAATTGACACTTGTCCACATTTAGGCGCAAGTTTGCGTTCTTCAACCGCCGAAAAACTTCTTCGAGGTTGCGCTTGTGCTCCTCCTCGGTACGGCCGATGACAATGATGTCGTCTTGGTACGCAAACGCGTGTGGCATCATCTCGGGGCCTATCACCTGATCCAATGCCCTCTGGAACGTAGCCGAGGCTGAGTGGAGTCCGAATGGCATCACCTTCCACTGGAACAGCCCTTTGCCGGGCACCGTGAACGCGGTGAATTTTCTACTGCCTACCTCCAGTGGTATCTGCCAATATCCGTCCTTTAAGTCTAAGCTACTAATGAACCGTGCCTCCCTGAGCTGGTCCAAAATATAGTCTATTCTTGGCATGGGGTATGCATCCTTGATGGACTTCGCGTTTATCTGTCTGAAGTCCACGCATAATCTCCACTTTCCCGTCTTCTTTTTGACCATCACGATGGGTGAACTGTACGGACTCTTCGATGGCTCAATGCACCCTCTTGCCAGCAGTTCGTCAACCTGTTGGTTGATTTCGGCTTGCATCTTGTTATTTTTGGGATAGTAACGCTGCTTGACCGGCTGGGCATCACTCATCGTGATCGTGTGTGTAGCTATGTTCGACACTCCCTTCAGTTCTCGGAACTCTTCCAACTCCTTTGCCAGGAAGTCTTCCACCGATCCCTCCTCCGCTCGTGTTCCGTCGGATGCGGGCCCGACAGACCCTTCCGTGTTCGCTACCACCGCCACTGACAACTTCTCCTCCAACCGCCCCTGGCGGTGGCCTCTCGCAGGGATCACAACCCTGTGTCCCGCACAGGTCACCTCTGCTCCGACCGCGGCGAGGAAATCCCATCACAGGACCAGCTCATCTATTACTCCGGGCATCACGAGAAACGGGATTGTAACGATCTTGTCCCCGAAGGCCAACTCCACCTCGATCTGGGAATTGATTTCCCGGCTGCGTCCGTCAGCCAGCCGCACCAGCTTCCTCGTTTCTTTCTGTCGCCTCTCTTCCCCCAGTCTACTCGCCGCCTCGCAGCTGATAAAACTGCTTGTCGCCCCGGTATCGACCGTAGCTTTCCAATTGCTGCCCGCGATCCTCACCACCGCCGACAGCTGGACATCCTCCTCCGTGAGTTCTCCTACGAGCTTTGGGGGGCTTCGTCTTGCGACCCTGGCACGGCCCTCCGCGGCTTGGGTCGCGGGGCGTTTCCCGCTTTCGGGCAGCACTGCCATGTCGGGGCCCCTACCTTGCCGCACCTCCAGCAGAATGTTATAGGTCGGCCATTGCATGCTTGTGCCCAATGGCGGTCACTCCCGCATCGTCGACACGCCTGGGCTGGGTTTTTCACGAACCCCGCCTCTATGTTCGTGTTCGTACCGCCGCGTTGGGACCGGCCTTTTTTCCCCTGTCGAATCAGAGCTGGCTGCCGTTTCGCCCTGGCAGCGGCGACATATCTCCGTTACTGTCGGAACGGATTATTTGCTTTTGCTTTGCTCGCCGGACACTCTCGTTGGAACTCCAGCCGATCCCTCTCCAGAGCCTCAAAGTCGTCGGCCAGCGTCATCATGTGGTCCAGGTCTCTGCACCTATGTGGCCGGATGAACACCCTCAAATCTGGCATGCTGTTGTCTCTAATGAGCTCCAACTGCTCTTCGGGCGTGCATTTTAGTGGCCGCATGAGGGTCTGCATCTCCACCATGTAGTCCTTGAATGGCTCTCCCCATCTCTGCTTCCTCAACCTCACCTCCTGGAGTAATTTTTCAAAATACCCCCTCGGCAGGAAGTATGCTTGGAAGCTACGCGCAAATGCGTTCCATGTCTGCCACTGCCTGTTGTTGGCTACAAACCACATGAGCGCCCGACCCTTTAGCAGCTCAGGCATGGCTCGCCGAATTAAATTCAACTCCAACCCGTACATGTCGGCTGACCACTCGATCTGTTCCAGGAACTCGAGTGGTTTCGCCGTTCCGTCGAACCGAAACGACCACTCCCTGACCTGCTTGGCGACGTGGGCAAAACTCGAACTGGACGGTCTCGTGGTTTGTTCTTCGAGTCCCCGTCGATGATCCTCCCCTGCTCTCCCTTCTTCGTCCCTCTGTGGGTTTCTCGCGCTCCCTTGCTCCGACTGTGCTGGCCGGGTGGGCCTCTCCCCACTCTCTGCCCGCGGTCGGCTAGGCGACCGGCGACCCGGTTTTTCACCGGGACCGCCAGGCTCGCGATGAGCTCCTCTTGGGTCTCGGACGGCCGTCTCCACAGCGTTACTTGCTCCGCACTCGCCGGCAGCGTCAGGCGCTCGTATGGATCCGCCCCGTCCTCCATCTGGGCCGCGGTCACGGCTCCTCCCGCCTTCATCTCCCAGGCCTCGAGCGCGTCCGCATACTCCGGTTCCTCTCCGTGCTTCTCAATCCACTCCTTGAAGATTCGGTGCATCTCGGTCAGCGTACCTTCCAATCGAAGACCGCACGCCCGCGCGCACTGGACCAAGTCCTCTTTCCTCAATGAGTGAACCCATCGTCGGCTCCTCATTTTTATGTTCTCGCGATACCAAACTCAGTACCGCCCTTCCCAAGTGCACTTTGTCTTTTACTTGTCGCAGGGCCCCACGTTGGGCGCCAGTTGTAACGAGCCGTTCTTCTCCGTCTGATGCAGCTGGGCTGGCTCAGCGGTCGGTAGGCTCGCTGCAACAATATTTATATGTTGCCCCGACGACAAGTAAGAAGGCACGGGTTGGGTCTTGTACTGGTATGTTAAAATGCTTTATTGGCATCTTAAGTCTATCTTACGCTACGCGGATTCCGGCGCTGGATCTCCTCCCGACTCTCCTCTGTGGTCCGATGAGCGCGTTGCTCCCTGGGCCCCCCACGGCGTCGCCAAGCGTGGCACCGCCGGCTCTACTGACTGGGGCTAGCGATTCTTGGCACGGGGCCCAAATCCACCTCTCAGTCAGGCGCCTGACGCGTTCGCTCTCACTCGACTCACTTGGCTTTTCGGCCCGAGGGTGCCTCACTCCTGAAGGGATGCGCTTCAAGCGGGGCGCCGTTGGTTCAAGGGATTTGAGTCTTTGGCTCTTGGCTGCACGCTCGAGTCCGCCTCTTAATCCTCACACAACGCGTTCGCTTTCTACGGTTCTCTTCCCTTTGCTTGGTTTCACTTTCGTGGCTCACTATTCACTTCACTCTTGTTGGCTCCGTCTGTGGACTGTCCTCTTTTCTGGTCGCGGCCCTCCTCTTATACGCTCGCTTCTGCGTCGGCGCCGCCGATGCCGCCTGGCGCTAACGGCACTTTCCGCCATGCGGTGCCCGTATTTTTCCATCGGCGTTCCTTCATTCCCTTGTCGCTTTCCAACGGGACCTGGCTGGTGGCGTGATCTCATGACCATATTTGGTCATGCGCTGGACCACTGCCGGCCCGATCCCGTCATCCCGCTGCTCGCTCTCCAACGGGACCTGGCTGGTGGCGTGATCTCATGACCATATTTGGACATGCGCTGCTCTCTCTCCAGGGGTCCTCCCCTCTCATCTTGGGACCCCGGGAGAGCTCTCCTCGGGAATTCGCCGCCTCCGGATATCCCCGGATAACGGTCGTTAGCGCTTAACCCTATACTGCCCCTTATGTGTGGGAATACCTTTCCTCACAGTATTAAAATAAAAAATTGCAGTCACCCAAGAAAATTCGGTATTGTTATTTAGAAAAACTATTCTAAAATTTCATGGCGCCCCCGGGTGGACTTGCAATTTAAACGTACATATTAATTCAAGTGGAAGGCAAAAAGTGACAGTGACACAGTGAAGAAAAGATAAATAGCCAAAATCTATTATACATATGTACATATATACATGTACATGCATATGTGCGGCAGCTAAATTGCCAAATTGACCGCGACGTGTGTGCAAATAATCAAACAAACCAAACTAAAAACGAGGGGGAACGTTGTGAGTTGCTGCGGACACCGCAACTCTACGGTTATACCCGATACTAAGTCAGTATGGCTCTCCTCCGGCAGATGCCGCTAATATTTAACGACACGACAAAGAGTGCGTGCGAGAGAGACAGAAAATCAGTCTGAGCGTGACGTCGGGCGCTGCGTAGCCAATGCAAATTGATTTGTTCCTTTTGGCTATAAAAATGATCTGATCTGATCCAGATTCAGCAATCTAATAGATATGGTCATTATCTATGATTCTGCATTTTTAGTTTTCTCAAATCTGCAATATTGTGGATGCAACAGATTTTCGTCCTTTGTGGGGGCGGATGGGGGTGGGGCGAAATTCTGAGAAATACGTTTTATAGTGACATCTTAAAGGAGTGTGTGTACCAAATTTGGTTACTCTAGCCTTAATAGTCTCTGAGATTTGTGGTTGCCTCAGATTTTCGTCCTTTGCGGGGGCGGAAGGGGGTGTGGCGAAATTTGGACATGAAACGGTCAAGGTCCGATATCACAGGAGTGTGGATACCAAATTTGGTTGCTCTGGCTTTTATAGGTTCTGAGATCCTTGAACTCATATTTTGCAATTGGCAAAACCGACCATGAAACCTGTGTGTTAGAGTGAGACAGAGCGAGAAAGAGTGAAATTGTTTTCGTGATTCTGGCTGTAATAATTATACGATCTGGTTCAGATTTTGCACTCTAGAAGATATAGTCATCTTCTACGATTCTGCGTTTTTAGTTTTCTCGTATCGTCGAAATTGTGGATGCCACAGATTTTCGCCCTTTGTGGGGGCGGAAGTGGGCGGGGCAAAGTTTTGAAATATTTTTGGAGCAGTGACATATCACAGAAGTCTGGATCCAAAACATCGTTGCTCTAGCTCTTATAGTCTTTGAGCATTAGGCGCTGAAGGGGACGGACAGACGGACAGACGGACAGACGGACGGACGGACAGACAGACAGGGCTCAATCGACTCGGCTATTGATGCTGATCAAGAATATATATACTTTATAGGGTCGGAAACGATTCCTTCTGGACGTTACACACATCCACTTTTACCACAAATCTAATATACCCCAATACTCATTTTGAGTATCGGGTATAACGAGGGGGAACGTTGTGAGTTGCTGCGGACACCGCAACTCTAAGGTTATACCCGATACTAAGTCAGTATGGCTCTCCTCCGGCAGACGCCGCTAATATTTAACGACACGACAAAGAGTGCGTGCGAGAGAGACAGAAAATCAGTCTGAGCGTGACGTCGGGCGCTGCGTAGCCACTGCAAATTGATTTGTTCCTTTTGGCTAAAAAAAATGGTCTGATCTGTTCCAGATTCAGCAATCTAATAGATATGGTCATTATCTATGATTCTGCGTTTTTAGTTTTCTCAAATCTGCAATATTGTGGATGCAACAGATTTTCGTCCTTTGTGGGGGCGGATGGGGGTGGGGCGAAATTCTGAGATATACGTTTTATAGTGACATCTCAAAGGAGTGTGTGCACCAAATTTGGTTACTCTAGCCTTAATAGTCTCTGAGATTTGTGGTTGCCTCAGATTTTCGTCCTTTGCGGGGGCGGAAGGGGGTGTGGCGAAATTTGGACAGGAAACGGTCAAGGTCCGATATCACAGGAGTGTGGATACCAAATTTGGTTGCTCTGGCTTTTATAGGTTCTGAGATCCTTGAACTCATATTTTGCAATTGGCAAAACCGACCATGAAACCTGTGTGTTAGAGTAAGACAGAGCGAGAAAGAGTGAAATTGTTTTCGTGATTCTGGCTGTAATAATTATACGATCTGGTTCAGATTTTGCACTCTAGAAGATATAGTCATCTTCTACGATTCTGCGTTTTTAGTTTTCTCGTATCGTCGAAATTGTGGATGCCACAGATTTTCGCCCTTTGTGGGGGCGGAAGTGGGCGGGGCAAAGTTTTGAAATATTTTTGGAGCAGTGACATATCACAGAAGTCTGGATCCAAAACATCGTTGCTCTAGCTCTTATAGTCTTTGAGCATTAGGCGCTGAAGGGGACGGACAGACGGACAGACGGACGGACGGACAGACAGACAGGGCTCAATCGACTCGGCTATTGATGCTGATCAAGAATATATATACTTTATAGGGTCGGAAACGATTCCTTCTGGACGTTACACACATCCACTTTTACCACAAATCTAATATACCCCAATACTCATTTTGAGTATCGGGTATAATCACCGCGCCGGTCGTGCAATACCCTGTCTGCAGCTACATATATACAAGAGGAGAGTACAGCACCTGGAATTTCCTATCTTCCCAAGAGGTATTTGTGCAAAAAATTGAAAGCTCGAGGGAAGACGAAAAGATTAAAAAACTCGCAATTATTGTCTTGTGCTGAAACAATTGCACCTCGCTTTCAATTCTTGGCACATACGTATGACATAGTAGAGCTAGATTGCATGCTGTAGTTAGAGTTGAGCATATATATTAATACATATATACATACATATGTACATCTAACCCTCTTGGACGCAATAACTACACATATAACTCATTTTAACTGCAATCGCTGTCGCCCCTTTCCCCTTTCTCGTTTTCGTTGCGTCAAATATATGTATAGTTGGGTCGTTGGCCAAGCACGCATACCAATACGCAGCTGCAGCGGTGAATTTTTTCGTCTCGCTTTCGCTCTTCACCGTTGCTTATCGTTGTTCTTTTGTTTGGCGCGCTTGATCCAAACCAAACACCAAGTGACGCGCTACCCTGTTTTCGTCGGGTATATTCGTTTGGTGTCAGTAGGATCCAACTATCAATTAAGACAAAGTCGTGCCTCGCAAATCAATTTAGCGTCGATCGTTGTCGGTGCATACGTATACACAACATTCATTCTTCAGAACTGCAGCGGTGAAATTTTTCGTTTTCGCTTGTCACCAGTGCAGTTCGTTGGTATTCTTGTGTGGTTTTCGTGTACGCGCCAGCCAAGCGACGCTCTACCCTAAATTTTTCGGGTATATTGGTTTTTCACCTCGTTTGGGTACAATTACCCATTATTTCATTGAGTGCCTCGGCATTAAATACGATTATTAGAAACGATCTTTCGCCTTCAGTTGCTTGAATTGAGAATCAATATGACCTCAAAAGCCAACAATATCGTCCTTGAAGAGCTGAAGAAAAAGCGCAGTTGCCGTGTCAAAGGCATTCGTTTATTAGCGGACCGTTTAGAAGCGGGGGATATTCCGCTGGTATTGACGGAGCTCGAGTGCAGACTCGAAACGCTGATGCGTAGCATTGACACGGCACGCGAACTTCAAGAGAAGATTGAAGATATAGACATTGACGATGAATTTGGAGTCGAGTTGGAAGAACTCTCAATTGTCACAAAGGCAAAATTAATGACTCTCATTTGCGCATTAAAGACAGCTGATGAGACAAAACCGGCAGTACCAGCTTATGGTGGCCCAACTTGTGCTCGCCTTCCGAAGTTAGCTCTGCCGCAGTTCAGCGGCAACTTTTCGGACTTTAAAAACTTCATAGGTTTATTTGAGACTCTAGTTCATAATGACCAAAGCATTCCAATTATCGAAAAGTTCAACCATTTGCTTTCGTGTCTCTCCGGTGAAGCGTTGGGAACAGTTAGGGCTTTCCAAGTAACCGAGACCAACTACGAGAAAGCAATGGCTAGCTTAAAACGGGTCTACGATAATGATTGTCTGATCTTTAAAAATCACATTGATGCCCTATTTATTCTTCCCAAAATGACCCAGCAATCAGCATCGTCCTTAAGGAACCTTATCGATACCGCCTCATCCATATATGGTTCGTTGTTGTCGATAGGCGATGATAAAAAGATCTCGAATGCGATGATTATTCATCTCGTCTTGAGCAGAGTCGATCCGGTGACCAAAGAGAAATGGGAAGAACAGCTCGATTATGACAAACTGCCACTTTGGACGGACTGTGAAAAGTTGCTTAATCGCAGACATCAGCATCTTTCGGCCGAAAATTCGGACAAACCAAAGCAGGAGCAGAAAGCTGTGCCAAGCAAGCCGCATAATCGGAGCTCATTCGCGTGTTCCACCGCGAATACCAAAAATCAACAATGCAGCTACTGCAATGCGAAAGGCCATTTGTTGACAGATTGCAGTCCATTTGGTCGGCTAGCAGTAATGCAAAGGTTCGAATTCGCAAAAACTGCATCCTTGTGCATCAATTGCAGCCAGGCCACTCTGTAGTACGATGCAAAGCTAAGAAGTGTCGAGTGTGTGGCTGCTCACACCATACCTTATTGCATAGGTACACAGTGGCGAATAAAAGTCTAGCGTTACCATCACCCCCAGAGAATTCTTCTCCTCCTCCCAATCAGAATCAACCTTCCACTTCGCATGCTCTCCATGCGACAGCTATGGATAGAGTTATTCTGGCTACGTCGATCGTAAGCGTCCGAATAATAAATAAATAAAGCGTCCAAATAATGGTGAACATGTTTTGGCCCGAGCTCTGCTTGACTCGGGGTCTCAAACCAATTTTATAACTGAGGACTTAGCACAGCGCTTACAGATCCGTAGGGAGGAGTCGTGTATCAACTTGCTTGGTATTGGTGAATCCAATTCACAAGTCAAGAAAAAGATACACACGGTGGTGAAGTCGCGAATTACTGGTAGTGAGTTTTCGGTTGATTTCTGGATTCTAAGGTCCATTTCGGGGTATCACCCTGATCAGACACTTAACGTGAGTGACTGGAAAATCCCGAAGAACTTACCACTTGCAGACCCATATTTCTTCAAGCCACAGAAGATAGATATGTTGATAGGTGCAGAAACATTTTTCGAACTTCTATCTGTTGGTCAGATTCGACAAGGTCCTGACTATCCAACTCTGCAGAAAACGCTTCTCGGCTGGATTGTGTCGGGCAGATACACTCCAAAGGTGACTGCCACCCAAGAAGCTAGGAATTGTTTGAGTTGTCGAGAAGAGTCAGTGATCCACATCGACAATACATTACAAAAGTTTTGGTCACTGGAAGAATTGCCGTCTTCTAAAAAGTCTTTATCTCCTGAACACAAGTTATGTGAAAAGCATTATAGAAGGACTACTCAGGTCGTGCCTTCAGGTCGGTTTGAAGTAAGACTGCCGTTCAAATCAGATCCCAGTATCTTAGGCAACTCCTTTGAAGTGGCTAAACGGCGGTTTTTATCGCTTGAAAAAAGATTGTCTCGTGACCCCGAGTTGCAGTAAATGTACTTGGAGTTCATGGAAGAGTACCTCTCCTTGGGTCAAATGTCTACCACAGACAACACAATCCCCAAAACTCCACATTATTTCATTCCACATCAGTGTGTGTTGAGGCCTCAAAGCACGTCGACCAAGCTCCGCGTCGTTTTCGATGCGTCTTGTAAAACGTCCTCTCAGGTGGCCTTGAACGATATATTGATGGTCGGTCCTACGATACAGGATGAGCTGTATTCGACATTGCTCCGATTCAGACTACACAGGTACGCCTTGACAGCCGATGTTAAGAAGATGTATCGCCAAGTCTGGGTCGCTGATGCGGATAGACAATTCCAGCTCATAGTGTGGAGAAGAGACCCGTCTGAGTCCTTGAGAATATACCAGCTCAACACCGTAACATATGGGACTGGACCAGCCCCATTTTTGGCAATTCGGTGTTTGAAGAGGTTGAGTGAGTCTGCAAAACTCTCATTCCCTAAAGCTGCTGAAGTTATTGACTCCGACTTCTATGTCGATGACATGTTGACTGGTGCTGGTTGCGTAGAGGAGTTAAAGACAATTAAGTCTGATGTGGCTCACCTGAGGTCACCGCATCCGAGAGCACAGTTAAACCGATAACGATCTCGGACTCAGAGTCAACTAAGGCGTTAGGAATATCGTGGCTGCCACACGAAGACGTCTTTAAGTTCCAAATTGACACGTCAGTTATGGGTCTCCGAGCGACAAAACGGAACATCTTATCGGTGACATCAAAGCTGTTTGACCCCCTTGGCTTGTTAAGTCCTTTAGTAATTAAGGGAAAGATCCTACTGCAGGAGCTTTGGCTCAACAAGCTAGATTGGGATGAGTCAATTCCAATGAACTTGGAAACAGCATGGAACTTATTAAAAGAATCCTTGGGTCAGTTGGAGAAGATTACCATACCTCGATTTGTGCATACTGATCCCATGTCACCGATTCAAGTACATGCCTTTGCCGACGCATCCATGAGAGCTTATGGAGCCTGCGTCTATATCCGTAGAAAGACTGCAGAAGGTTTCAAGGTCTCCTTGTTGACTGCAAAGTCGAAAGTAGCGCCACTCAAGACGAAAACGCTCCCAAGGCTTGAGTTATGTGCCGCTCACCTTCTAGCAGACCTTTGTCACCGAATCAAATCACTGCTCAAGGTTCCAATTGAGAAAATGATATTCTGGTCAGATTCAGAAGTTACTCTTCATTGGATCAGATCCCACCCTTCGTCGTTGTCAACATTCGTTGCGAACCGAGTAGCGGAGATTCAAGAGTGGTCAAGTGAAGCTACGTGGCGGCATGTGCCAACAAAACAGAACCCAGCAGACATAGTTTCGAGAGGTTGTGACGTAGAGGAAATCGTGCAGTCGATCTGGTTTGGTGGACCAGAGTTCTTAAAGTTTGAAGAAGAGAGCTGGCCCAGAAATCCACACTTCGAGCTTTCCGAAGAAGAGATACAGATGGAAAGTTGGAAGAAATCGGTCGGACTGACCGTCGCGGCCAAGCCAAAATAACACAGAAAAATGAGTCTCAAGAAGATATTGAAAGGGTTCGTAAAGGCACCAAGTTAGGCCCCAGTCTTCAGCGCGTGAATCCCTTCATCCATGAAGAGGCTGGGACATGGTGCTCTTTTTCGTTGTTGCGAGTTGGGGGGCGACTAGTTAACGCTCCTATGTCATATAATGCCAAGTTTCCTTTGCTATTGACAAAACGCTCGCAGTTTGTGCAGACATACGTTCGCTATCTGCATCAAACGAATTTTCATGCCGGCCCACGAGCACTCGTGAGTATCCTTAGACAGCGCATTTGGATAGTGAATGCTCAGGCGGTCTGCAGGTCGTGTATTCGTTGCTTTAAATGCAAGCCGCTACTCCAGACCCAAATGATGGGCAACTTACCCGCAGACCGGCTCCATGCTCTCCGCCCATTTTCAGTATGTGGCGTTGATTTTTGTGGCCCAGTCTATACGACTCTGAAAATTCGTGGAAGGCCCCCTTATAAGTCCTACATAGCGTTATTTGTCTGTTTTGCGTCCAAGGCGGTTCATTTAGAAATTGTCTCCGATTTGACGACTAATTCCTTCTTGTTGGCATTCCAAAGGTTCGTCGGTCGTCGAGGATGTCCGCAACGCGTGAACTGCGACAACGCGACAAATTTCGTCGGAGCAAGTCGCCACTTCAGCGAACTGCGGAGGAAGATAGAGGTGGAAGCGGACGCGATACGCGAATTTGAGTCAAGAAGCGGGTGCGAGTTTGCCTTCATACCGCCTCGAGCACCGCACATGGGCGGACTTTGGGAGGCCGGTGTGAAGTCTGCCAAGGGCCTACTCCTACGGGCAGTCGGAAGCGCTCTCCTCACCGCAGAGGAGCTGGAGACCGTGCTGGTCGGGATCGAGGCGGTACTCAACTCGCGCCCGCTAGGACCCCTAAGCCCAGACCCAAGCGACGGAGACGCGCTGACTCCCGGGCACCTGCTGACAGGCGGGCCGCTCATCGCACCCCCAGCACCCAGGACCCCGGACCAGGAGGGTCTGAGCTGCTTAAAGCGATGGCGGCTTGTCTCGTCAGCCAGGCAAATGTTCTGGCAGCGATGGTCCCGGGAGTATGTGCTGGGATTACAAATCAGATGCAAGTGGCACCAGGAGGAGCCAAACATAAAGGAAGGCGACCTAGTAATCGTCGCCGAGGACAACCTGCCCCCTCAACAGTGGCTCCTCGGAAGGGTGGTCGGAACAACCGCCGGGCAGGACGGAAGGGTCAGAGTGGTCGAGCTAAGGACGAGCAGCGGAGCCACGTTCAGGAGGCCGATACACAAATTGGCGCTTCTGCCAATGGTTTGAAGCCTTCCAGGCCTTCAACGGGGCCGGTGTAGCGCTATTTGAATAATAATAATTGTTATTAGGATAGTATTTCATGAAATCTAGTGTAAGTTAAGCTAGGGCAAAGCGGGAGCGCAATAAAAGCTCGCTCTCTCGCTCTTGGCGAATTCGCCCCGCTTTGCCACCGTAGGTAAGGTAGGCATAGAAGAAATTGTTTTAATATATGCAGAGTCGAGAAAAATCCATGAAATCGAACGCATGCACCCCTTTTCTTTCGTCGTATTAAAATAAAAAATTGCAGTCACCCAAGAAATTTCGGTATTGTTATTTAGAAAAACTATTCTAAAATTTCAATTATAGTTATTGTTGCGTGACCTTCCATCCATGGCCACAATTATTAGTTATAGATGGAGTTATGAATTATGAATTATGAATTATGAAGTCTAGTGTAAGTTAGGCTAGGGCAAAGCGGGAGCGCAATAAAAGCTCGCTCTCTCGCTCTTGGCGAATTCGCCCCGCTTTGCCACCGTAGGATAGCTAGAGTAAGAGATTTGAATTGTGAAGAAAATATAGTTGTTCGCCAACCTTGAAATAGATCGAGCGTATCAAGTTTTTCGCCCCGCCAAATAAATAATTTAAATTACAGCCACCCAAAGTTTTCGGTAACTGATTAGAAAAACTCTTCTTATTTTTCATGGCGCCCCCGGGTGGACTGTAAAGTGAATTATAGGCAACAAAAAACAAGTGACAGTGACACAAGAAATTGCAGTATACATATGCAAACATATTCGTTGCCCGCGTCGTGTGTGTGTGCAATCGGCAATCAATTTTTGTAAAATATCATCGCGTCGGTCGCGCCAACAATAATTTTTGTGCAATTCTGCTACCGCCGAGGGATGCCCTGCGAAAAAGACAGGAAAGTACCAGTTGGATTCAAAAATCCAAAAGAGGAATCAGAGGTATTTGTGCAGAAAATTGAAGGCTGAGCAAAAGACATTCAGATCTCTCTTTGAGGTGTCTTGTGCTGAAAACATTGCACATCGCCTTCAATTCTAGGCACAGACGTATGATACATATATAGTAGAGCTTGATTGCATGCATTTAGTTAGTAATTGCATAAATATAACTAAAAACATAAATACATACAAGTTAACGTACCCAATTCCATTGAGCTCTTATACGAGTTGTAAACAATCTTTGGTTTTCCAAAACGAAAACAATTTCAATCTTGGGCCTCCGCCTAATTGATTTCTAAGATGTACAATCTCAAGCGCCCCCGCCGCAATCCCATTCTTTGACACTCGCCTAAATGGAAAACCAATGTTTGCCCACACCCGGCTTCTCATAAACAATCTCACTCCCGGCTTTCTGCAGATCCTGCACTTTAGGCCTTTTACAGTTCTCTCTTTGGATGACGAAATCTAATACTCGGGATGGCGAAATCAATTGAATGTTTATAGAAAAAACGATTCCCGAAAGGGATCAACGATGCAAAGATCAGAAAGTTCAAATCAGTCTTGATCCAGCAGCGACACCGCAAAGTCTAGCTAAATATTAAGATCGCGCAATCCCTTGGCCCGGAATTCCTTTGTGACCCTCTACTTAAATCTATATCAGTGAAGTTCGAAGTAAAATAAAAACTTTTTAAAACACAATCCGCTACCGCAGTTGTTTAATTGGCGCCCAACG